>NW_027553327.1:2682500-2982500 GCF_045843805.1 Urocitellus parryii
CATCTATCTCTGTCACATGTATTTGTTAATGCTCTAGAGAATTAGAAGCCCCCAAGAGACTAACACCATGCTTTCAGTACTGGATTTTGTTGTCAATAACTTGTATATCTCCATCCCAATATGGTATAATGAGAGGAAAATCTAATAATCTCTGTGCTTTATTTTTCTGTAACAGCTTTGTTGATATAAATATAATAAAACTTCAGTTCAGTGGCTTTTAATATATCCAAAATGTTGTACAACCATCACCAATCTAAATTTAGATATTTTCATCGTCCAACAAGGAACTCAATACCATTAGCAGTTCCTCATCTTTTTCCCCTAATGCCCAGACCTAGACAATCTATTTTCTGTCTCTGTATACAGATTTGCCTACTCTGGATATTTCATATATACAGAATCATACAGCATGTGACCTTTGTGTCTGGCTTCTTTTATTTCGTACAGTGTTCGCAAGATTCATGCATGTTGTATCATATATCAGTACTTATTGTTTATCTATTCATCAGTGGATACTTGGGTTGTTCCCCCTTTGGGGCTATTATGAATTGTGCTGCTATAAACATTCATGTACAAGTTTTGGGGAGAACATGTTTTCCTTTTTTTTGTACAAATCTAGTAGTGGAAATGCTGTGTCACATGGTAACCCTATGTTTAACTATTTGAGGAATTGCCAGTCTTGTTGTCCCAAAGCAGCTGCACCATTTTACATTACAACCAGCAAAGTATGAATGTTATAATATTTCCATCCCCTTGCCAACACTTAATATCTATGCATATCCTCAGAGTGTGAACCAGTATCTCACTGTGTTTTTATTTGCATTTCCTTAATGGTTAACAATATTGTACTAATGGGTTATCACTATTTTCTTTGCAGATATGTCTATTATATACTTGTAAATTCGATTATTTCTCTTTTTACTATTAAGTTGTAAAAGTTGGCCCCTGTACTTTTAAAAGCTTCATACAAAAGCAAGTTCTGGTATATGAGACAAAATTTATTAGTTTTTCTAGAATTGGTAAAGCATCCATATGGCTCCAGAAATGACACTAAATTCATAATTCAATTCATAAACTCAGGTACCATCTCAATAATGACATTAATATAATAAAACAGTAATACTGTACCTTCCTCTAAGTACAACCAGTACAGCATCCTGCTTAATAACACATGCACTAATGTCAGAATGCCTGAACTCAAGTTCCAGCTCTACCACTTCCTTGATGCTTAACCATGAGCTCATCACTTCACCTATCTAAACTATAAAATGGAAAGATCATACTACACAATTCTCAAGGCTGCTGTAAGGAAAATGTAATGATGAATGGAAGGTGTGTCACTAGTACCTAGGAAACGTGCATTAAAAGTCATTGTTTCTCTTTCAAGGGAGAATGCATGTCAGGGACTGTGAGGAGAGTACTACTGTCTGTCTTTCAACACCTGCATCACTTAATATAGCTAGCAGGGAACATTCTCAAAAACAAACTGTTACCTTTATTTTCTCTGGCTAAGACTCTTCAATAATCATATTACTGGTGGGCCAAGTTAACACTCCTGGAAGACGATAAATCAAGGTTTTTGCTTTCTCAAAGTGATTGAGAGCTTCTAGGAATCTAAAATCAGAATTAGGAAAAAAAAAAGAAAAAGATGTGATGTGATATTTTCATTTACTACAAGAGTTCACAAGACCTAGAGCTTCTTGGTAGGAGTACCTTCAATAAAACATCAGATGGAAGTATTCAATGAACACTAAATTTCCTTTAAATAAAACTAAGGTTTATTGCTGCTTGCTATTACAGTAATATAAACTAAATATAACTGTGTCCTGGCCTTTGGCTTTATCATGGTAAGGTGCGTTCTATTCCTTTTAAAATGCAACTTTGTTCCATTCAAAAAATAAGAGGTTGTGAGGGGAATGGGATAATAAACATGGAGGTAAATGAATTACAGTAGATGGGGTAGAGAGAGAAGATGGGAGGGGAGGGGGGATAGTAGAGGATAGGAAAGGTAGCAGAATACAACAGTCACTAATATGGCAGTATGTAAAAAAATTTGGATGTGTAACCAATGTGATTCTGCAATCTGTATTTGGGGTAAAAATAGGAGTTCATAACCCACTTGATTCTAATGTATGAAATATGATATGTGAAGAGCTTTGTAATGTTGTGAATAACCAATAAAAAAAAGAAAACATTTGCACACATATGAAGTATGTGTAGAGGCTGAAAAGGAAAGACAGAGAGAGATACCAGAGTCATCAATTCCTAGGAATCAACAATAAAAAAAAAAGATACTGAAATATTAGATTATGAAGTTAATGAGGGCTTTATTCTCTTTAGACTAAAAAAAGAGATTCCCTGCTTTCTCCAATTTTGAAACTATTTTCTAATTTAAAAACTTATTTTTGCCTATACATATGTAAAGATTATATGTAGGGCTGGGGTTGTAGCTCAGTGGTAGTAGAGTGCTTGCCTTGCACACGTGAGGCACTAGGTTCGATCCTCAGCACCATATAAAAGTAAACAAATAAAAATAAAGTTTAAAAAAAAGCCAATAACTCACTGACAAAAAATTGAAAAAAAAAAGATTTATATGTAGAAAAGCTAGACTACCATCCACCATAAGACAATTATCAATAGCAGGATACAAATGGTACATTACAATGCCAAAAAGCAGCTATTAGACTTTTACCCACATCATATTACTTAGGAATTAAAATGTAAATGCCTTTCAACATGGCAAAGACTTTTCAGTTTACCACATTTCCATGATTTTACACATTTATGTTTCTTTCCTGGACCTTGTGAATACCAGCATATCACCGTTGCATTAAACAAGTATGTCCTAACAATTTACACTACACTTTGAAATTAATTTCATTTGCTATTACTATAAAGGTGATTGCTAAATCCTATTTCCCTTGTAACTACTTGATCCTTACAGACCAATTCAAAATTAACTTCATGAAGTAAAAGAATTTTCTTTAATCTTTAAAAATCTACAAAGAGGTTCCAGGCACACTCTAAGATTGGGTTCCCAAGAATCTCATAAAAAACTTTCCCTAAAAAGTTAGATGAAAATATGAGGAAAATTAAAAATTATAAGAGATATTTCAATCAGTGAACAATTATTTCTTTATACTGTAACCTATGTATATTGAATGCAAGTGGTTGGAAACACAGATTTCTTTTTTTAAAGCCCAAGACACAATCCTGTTCTGTAAGGGTCATACAGGCAATCTGGGGAGACAAGACTAAGAGCAATAAAACATTTAGAGAAAAGTTGTATTTTGAACTTGGAATAAGGATTTCTACTATAATAGAAATTCAGAAAGGTTTTTATGCTTAACTTATGATGTATTTAACATCATGTTAACATGTACCTTTTATTTAAAACACTTTCATACAATTGTTTTGGAAATAGGTGCTTAACATCAAAATGTATAAACCATATTTTAAAGTACTAATTTATATCAATTCAGTCACCATTTATACATGAAATGTACAAATGGATATTAAATTCTTCATGTTAAATACTCTATTACTGACTTTCTTATGAATTACAAAATTAAGAAGCATCAAGAATTGCACTGATTGATCTTGCTTTAATACTTAATATCGATACTAAGATGTCAGCTCCTCAAAGTAAATCACAATCATAATAGTGTGCCACACATAAGGTAACAAAATAATTCCAGAAAAAGGATCATCATCACATTAAGACTTCAAATTTATCAGCCTGGAAATTAATGTCATTTCTACTAACCTGGTTTTTTTTAAATATACTTTTTCCAATTTCACAATAGGCCAAGCAATCAAGTCCCTCATTGGGGTAGTGTTCAATAATCCTTTTAAACTGGTTTTTCAGCTTCAGATAATTCCTTTAATAAAGGTGAGAACAATAATCACTTATGCAAGAAGAAAAATGTTAAAACAGACTTCACCCCAAAGTTGATTTCTTTCGTGTAATATTAAAAAAACTGTATATTAAAAAATTCTTATGGAAAAATTATATTCTCTGCATTTCATTTTCTTAGAAGTTATACAAATTTCCTGTAGCTAATCAGATGAACATATGGAAACCCAGGAATTCAACAAATCCAACCTTGCCAAAAATATAAGACAGCCAACTATATAAACGTTTCTTTGTACACACAAAGTGATGGCCCATGCTGGCTAATACTATAAGATGTAAATTCATGATAAAAAACACACAAATACAAATACACACATGCACACGCATTGTAATCTACATCCTATTAAGTACTGCTCTCTTAGACAAAAGCTATCTTAAAAATAGCCCCCCCCCAAAAAAAATAGCCCTTTAGAGGCATCCCAAGAATGTCTGAAACAAGGGCTGGACTGTGGTCAACACATGACTTCCTTAAGGGTCTATGCTGATGAAAATCTTTTAAATGCATAAATTCTACCATATTCATACTTTTTTAAAAAAATTTGTCTATTTTATAGTAAATCATGAGTATAAGAAACTATTTCTTCAATTCCAATAAGGGAAAGCATGAAATTTATTATTCTGTCAAGATAGAATTAAAATCATGAAGTCCTGTTTCCATTGATATATTATAAAACAGAATTAGACAGGAATTAATAGAAGGCATTCCATCTGTCACATCAAGAACAAGGAAAATGAACCTCAGGCACTGTAGATTCTCAGAAGTGAGTAAAACATAAACGTCAAGTTTGATCTTAACTAGGTAGCAATTTAGAGTTGAACTTTCATTTTAACAGGGAAGTTTAGCATCCAAGTTGGCAGAAAGGATATGTTATAATACTTGAAATCATTCTAGAGAACCTCAAACAATGTTATAACACTGAAAAGCACAGGTAAGTAAGCATCCCAGGAAAGTTAAAGAAGAGCATGAGTAATGGGGACCACTAGAGCTCACACCTACATGCAGACCGTATGCTATTACCTGAATCCTCCACTTAAGAATTAACCAAACACCAAACTACTCATCACCCAGAACTAAGAGCTATTAAGCATGATCATGTTTACTTCAGTTTTCTAATAAAACAGCATAACACAAAGTTGAGATCTCCTTTCTAACTTCCTCAGACCCATTCCCTCTTTTATCAATAAATGTTGTCATTATCTTAAATATGATAAACGGGTAGTCCATGATTTTTTTTCAGTTTTACAAAATGCAGAGATATCCATAAACAATATTTAGTATTGTTCTATACGAAATTATACACTAGTGTTATCACAATGTTTGTGTTCTCCAACCTGCTCTTTTCCTTCAACTTTATGTTTTTGCAATTTGCCTACCATGATACATTAGACTCTTTATTTTTTATGTAAGTAAGATGTAGAAGCCCAGTACTGCAAGCATTACTTTTTTCTAATAGGAATACAAAGTTTTCTTTAAAAAAAAAAGAAAAAAAAGCACAAACTATTTAAATTTAGCTATTTCAGCCTTTCAAGAAAGTACACAGAAGGAAATGAGCCAAAATGGAAAAACAGTTTTTATATATCTTACAAAACCAATATCCTATTTTAATTGTTTGTTCTCTGTGTTACAATCTTACCTCAGGCTGTCCTATTTAAAGCAGAGAAATGGCAAGTCCATATACTACTAATACATATTTAATCATGGCCAGGTTCAATTGCTGTCAATAAAAAGGCTTTAGTTAAAAATCTAAACATAAATCTGCCAGTTTACATCACATTAACCTTCTAGCCACAACAGTGTAATAACATCACTAAACAAGTGTAATAACATCATTCATCAGTATGATTGAATTAATGATCAAATAGAATTAGAAAATATATTTTGCAAATACAAAACTGTTATATTCATATCAAGTATTTAAAACACAAAATCAGTGCTGGGGTTGTGGCTCAGCGGTAGAGTGCTCGCCTAGCATGAGCGAGGCCCTGGCTTCCATCCTCAGCACCACATAAAATAAATAAATAAAATAAAGGTATTGTGTCCAACTACAACTAAAAAAAAATTTAAAAAAATAAAACACAGAATCGATGTGTCAGTTGTTTAAGGCATAGTTCATAATAAATTAGAATAATTTTTAATTAAAATCATGTGTTTTTGCATGTGTTAGTAACAGATTAAGTAAGATATCTGCTTTCACAATCTTGCTTAAGCTACTCATTTATCTAGTTAATTCCTTCTTGCTGGATAAAAAAATGCAACCTAAAAGCGAGTCCAAATTCTTGCTTTATTAAAAGACTCCTTTTCATAAAAGGAAAGGCCAGAAGGTTCTGATAACCCCAACAATGGTCAAAAAGAGAACATAAGCATGGATCATACATTGAATGTAATCACAAACTCTGAATTGGGATCATCACCTGTGCCCCACAACCTGGAGGAGATTCACCTGCTCCCAGCCCAGGTATAAGGTATATAAATTCGAGTTAAAGCCTTGATTTTTTCTAAATTCATCTGAGGTGCACTGGTATTGATAAACAAGCTATGATTTGGCAATTTTACCTTTATTTTTTGAGGTTCTAAACCATTTAGCAACTCTGTAAAGGCCTGCGCAGCACTTCGGCAACGCTGCTCCAATAAGGCTATGTAACCATCTTGAATTAAGCTTCTTAGCATTTTCATTATATTAGCAAAATCCTGCAAAAAGAAAAAAAAGAAAAAGAAATTTTATTTCACTAGTGCAAATCTACAGCTTTTTAGTTTAAAACTTATGATGTTAAATTCGCATTAACACTTTATAAATGATAATAAGTATTTAAATAAATACTCAAACTATGCTTTATTCATCATATTCCTTTCTCAGCACAGCACTGCCTCATTATCTTCATTCCTCTGCCACTGCCCATGAGAGAAAAGTTTGATTCATTTTATTCTATACAGTGCAAAGCTTTGCTTACTTTTTCAGTCTATACCAATAATATTTTGGAGTTTTAACAATGTAAGAAGAAGACTAAACATCACTAAATAAGTAAATTGTCTGGGACTACAACAATTAGACACATAATAATACAGGACCTATGTACTCAAACAATCAGATTTTAACAACTGTCATCCTGTGCTGAAACAAACATTAATTTTAAGCAAGAAATACATATTTCAATCGTTAACTACTCCTACTTCACATGCACTTAAATATAACCAGAAAAAAATTATTGACAGAGTACAATATTAAATAAAAGGAAAAACATAAAAAATAAAAACAAAATTGACATAATATACTCAAATAAAGTGATAAACTTTTTGCAAGTTGAAAACATATGTACACAAACATTATAATGTGAATTCAGATTTTAGTTACATGGCAATAGCCTTAAGTTACAAAAGTTCCACAAAGATGACAGAGGTAAGACATTAAGATAAAGTCTCGTCATCCTTGCCATACATGTGTACACCATTCAGAGAACAGAAAATACTGATCTAAACAATATACTCCTCACTGTTCCTAACAATAAAGACTCAAAAGGTAAACTGTAGAGTTTAGTCACAGATTAACAAAAGATTCCTGATGGTTTCTAGCCAATGAACCAAAATATAGGACAACTTTCCCCCAAAATATGATGGAAAAGAACAATTCTCATATTAACCTGGTTATCCACTATAGTATTTAAAACACACATGAGAGCCACATTTGTTTTAAGATGTGAATTTGAGATTACAGACCATGAAGTGCTGTCCTGTCAATCACTAGTTATTCACCTTTTTAAAAAATATTTTTAGTTGTCAATGGATCTTTATTTTATTTATTTATATGTGGTGCTGAGAATTGAACCTAGTGCCTCACACATGCTAGGCAAGCACTCTTCCATTGAGCTTCCACCCCAGCCCAAATATGCTGTTTTAATCCCCTTTCTTATTCTAGGAACGGATCCACATAGCCTTGGAAATTATTTCCCTTAACATAACTTAACATAGGATATCTGTACTGTAAGTTTCATCAGACCAGGTTGGACACTGTCAATGCAGACTCCCTCTGTCTGCAACATCTGGGAGGGGCCCAATAAAAACGCATTGAATAAACAATGGGTTCACAAACAACTATCATAAATAATCTTTTTACCTTCACAGGCTTTTTAAAAAGTCCTTCAGGGTTTTTAGAGTCAGTAAAAATATAAAAACATATAATTAAAAAATCTCCCAACTGTTAACAAATTCTAAAACTGCTTTTATTCAAATAATTAGAAATCTGTTTCAGTCCTTTGTAAGATGTTATAGACCTAATAATTAATTGAATTTTAAATGACCCATAAATTTTGAAGCAATTATCCTATTCCATGATATAAATTTTCATCACTAAATAACATAAAAAGAATTTACCAAGTTTATTGTTAAAGTAGGCATAATGAAACTGCATATGTTTAAATCTTTTTAAATTATCCAAATCTTTGAAAAATATTTAAAGTTAGTATTACTATTATTAAATCTTTGGCAAGAAATTCTACAGTTCTAACCACTGGTTAAATCTCTGGGTAACAATTTTTGAATTAGTATTTAAATTAATGATAGTCCGGTTTCTTAGCAAGCATATATTAATTCATGACCAGAGCTTTGCTATTTCTACTGGAAAAGCTATTTCTATTACCTGGTGTGCAGCTCTGGAAGATTTAGGAAACTGTTTCTCCAAGATGTTTTTCAAATCAACTGGTAAAGTCAACTGTGAACTAGAACTTAAAGAGAAAAGCATGTTTTAAATCATCTTAAAATAAAACAGTCCTGTTTATATAAAGAAAAATACAGAGTAAATGGACAGTCACATGTGAGTTCCTAAATAGAAATATTACTAAGACACTGATTTCCCCAAATTACTCTCTAAATCCAATGTAATTTCAATAAAATGTCCCTATAAAATTAGAGGAAAAAAAATACCTGAATTTCTCTGATTCATTGTTTCGGGATTTTTGTTTTCATTTATGTTTTGGAGGCTGACCTGTGAATACAAAAGCATTTGTTCCTGAGATCCATACATAAAAATCCACAAGCCTGAGAGCAAAACAATAAAAACATATGTAAATTGGAATAAGAAAGCCAAAGAAGCAATACTATATGAGAGCATAATTACAAACAGGTAAGCCAGAAAGGAAGGCAGGCACTGATGATGGTATTCTATGTATGATGTAAAATTATTACAAAGATAAATTATAATGATGATAATAGTTATTTAGATTTGCAGCAGATACAGAGAGATATAGGCAAGGGCTCCTATTCTCAGGCATTTTACAATCAGATGGAAAGAAAGGACACATCGTTTTAGTAATGAAGAAAAGACAAGACTATGCCAATATTGACACATTAATTCCACAGCCAGTAACTTCTCTCCTAACTACAGAAGGAAGAAATCACCCACCTAAGGCAGAGTGGTTGGGGAAAGGGTTGGTGAAGATGCAGCCTTTCTTTGGTCTTAAGATGAATGATTTGGACAGACTGGTTGGAACCCAAGAGTAGAGTTCATTTATAAATACTAAGTAAACCTGTACAATCTTAAGAGCTCTAGCAAGATAGAAGGCTAGAAAATGACTGCAAAGGCAGGCTGGTGTGAGTGTTCGCAAACCCTTTGCTTCAGATACCCATGAGTCATCAGGCTAGCCTTTATCACACTGGCAGGAATCAAGCCTCTGTGTAGCAGGGGAGTGACACATTCAAAGCTACATGGAAGAGTGAGCATGGCGGAAGGACAGAGAATATGTGCTAGGTTTGTGGGGACAGCACAGAGCCGATCAAGGTCAATGAAATAAGAAGGGTGGAGCCCAAGCTGGCTTCAGTAGCCTCAGAAAGGAAAGGTACAGGAGTCTTAGTGTGATTTCTGCTTTGTGAGGTTGGGCAAAACTATTTAACCCTAATCCTGGGATTTCAAGTTCTTTTACTGAACGTGGATACTGATGAGTAGATAGTATTTAAATAAGTTATTTAAATGTGTTGTCTGCTAATAATGGCCTAAGAAATATTAATGAATTAAAAACTACCTTTCTAAACAAAAAAAAAAAGCTTAATCCTCAAAGATGTTTCACATGGTGTTGGAATCACAATAGGTAAGACAAACACCTAAGTTCCCACTCACTGTAAGCACACTAATTGCTAACCAACTGCAAATGTTCAGGGGTTCAACATGTGGAATTAGACCCCAGAGAAGACAGAATGTAGGTAGTAAAAGATAAAAATGGATAGAAACAAAGCCATTCAAAAGAAAACAAACGAGAGAAAGTAAAGAGAGCAACAGGGTATCACTAACTGGAGACCAACAATCCACTTCAATAACCCTGAAAGGTACTCTATATGAAAGCTTGAGATAAACAACTATTGGGTATAACAACCTTTAGAATCATTAAAAAAAGTCTATTTCCTTAAACTCTTGTTTTAAAAAACAGAGAAGCATGTAATCCACGTGAGAAAGATTTTCCTCAAAATTAAAACTAAGCAGGAATTAGCCTAAAGCATTCTTATGGGCTGAATGTGTTGCCCCAAGATTTGTTATGTTGGAAATCTAATCCCCAATGGTTTTAGGAGGTAGAACTTTGAGGAGGTGATTAGGTCATAAAGTAAAGACCTCGTACAGGAATTAGTGCCCTTATAAGAAGAGGCCCCAGGAGATGCCCCCATCCTTCTATCATGTGAGGACACAGCAAAAAGTTAGCCATCTACTGTTGGGCACAGTAGTACACCCTGTAATCCTAGCAACTCTGGAGACTAAAGCAGGAGGATCCCAAGTTCAATGTCAGCCTCAGCAACTTAGCAAGACCCTTTCTCAAAATAAAAAAATAACAAAGGCTGGGGATCACGCTCAATAGTAAGTCCCTGGGTTCAATTCCCATTATCCAAAAAAAGGTCATCCATTAACCAGGAAAAGAGGCCTCACCAGATACCAAAACTGCTGGCACCACAATATTGGATTTCCCAGCCTACAGAAATGTGAGAATTGAATGTTTGTTGTTTAAAGCTACCCAGTTTATAGTATTTTTGCTACAATAGTTCCAAAGGACTAAAGTATCCATTCTTTTTTTTTTTTTTTTGGTGCCAGGGACTGAACTCAGGGGTACTTAACCAGTGAGCCACATCCCCAACCCTTTTAAAGTTTTTTAAATTTAGAGACAGCATCTCACCAAGTTGATTGCCTTGCTAAATTGCTTAGGCTGTCTTTGAACTTGCAATCCTCCTTCCTCGGCCTTCCAAGATGCTGAGATTACAGGTGAGATTACACCACACCTGACAACAGACATCCATTCTCAACAGGAGTTGAGTATTACCCCAAATACAGTGAAAAAATTAAGCTGTTGGGAGACGAAAAAGCCTAGTTCTTTTTATATATAAAGCACAGATGAACATATTGTATGTAAACAGACAAGCAGTACGTATGGTATTAAAAATTTCAGAGGGAGATTGATTAGGGGGAAAAATGTAAAAAAGAAAAAAAAAGAAAGAAAGGCTCCTGAGATTAAGGAAAGGGAGATAATAATGAAAACTTTCAATAACAAGAAACAAAGGTGGCCTAAAAGTGATTAAGGACAGATCAAGAAATGCTATGTGCTTAAGTGTTCCTTTCCATTCTTCTTATTGAAGTTCCAAAATTAAATGAAAAGACCGAGCATTGATTTCAAATACTCAATGTTTTCTTAACAATAAAAACTGCTATGTTTATGCTGAGTGTTCCCCAAAAGTCCACGTGCAAAGGCTTAGTCGCTAGAGTGGCAATATTAAGAAGTGCTGTAGAATCTTGAAGGAAGTTGGTTAAATCGCTGGAGAAATGCCTTTGAAGAGGAATGTGGGAGCCTGGTCTTGTCTTCTCTCTCTGCTTCCTGGCTCAGGATATGAGCAGTTTGCTCCACCACATTTTCCCTGCCATTGCAATCCACTGCCTTACCAGCACTGAGCCAATACAGGCACCATATCGTCACATCTCCAGAACTATGAGCCAAAATATAATTCTCTTTACGTCACAGCTAGCGTTTGCCAAATATTTCATTATAGTGATGGAAAGCTGACTTATACAGAAGCATTATAAATTAAAATGAGAACAAGAGCAAATATAAATGAGGCTTGTACAAATTTTAGGGCATAAAGTTTAGGTAATACTACGACAACTCAGCAACAATTTATATAAGAAAAAATACTCACTTGGTGGTGGTAAAAATTCAAGATGACAGTCACAATCATCTACCTTCAAAGCTTCATCTACCACCTGCCCATGAAAATAAAACTAGTGAGACTGTAAAAATAATATAGCCATTTCAGTTATACCAATCCTCAGCATTTATCCAAAAGAACTAAAGTCAACATACTATAGTGATCATGCATATCCATGTTTGTAGCAGCATAGTTCACAATAGTCAAAACTATGGAACCAGTCTAGGTGGTCATCAATGGATGAACTGATCAAGATAATGTGATACATACACACAATGGAGTTATACTCAACTATAAAAAAGAACAAAATTATGCCATTTGCAGGAAAATGTATGGAACCTGAGCACATCATGTTAAGAGAAAGAAGCCAGACTGAGAAAGTCATGGGTCATATGTTCTCTCACACTTGGGAGCTAGAGAAAAAATAAAGAAAAAAAGAGGACCGGTCTCATGAAAATAGAAGAGAGACCAACAGAGTAGTGGAGAAGGGACCAGGGTGAAGGGAGAGGAAGTACTGGGGAATGAAATGGACCAAATTGTTATATGCATGCATGAGACTGTAACAATGGATTCCACTATGATGTATACTTATAATGTACTGTTAAAAAAATAAGAATTCACTGGCCATGTAATAGAATTTGTAGTAGAATATGATAGAATTCACTCAAGCGCCTAAAATATGCATCTAGTTACTAAGTCTAAAAGTATAAGCAAGCATACAAAATTATAACTAGTGACCAGAGATCAAGACAAATGACAAATTCTTGAATGACAATTCTATCTCTGATGCCTAGAATGATGTCTATTCAACGATGACTAAACTGAATATTACCACATTATTCCTGTGCTCTTCTCCCTAAATTAATACAGCCTCGTGGAGATTTTCAATATTACCAACAAAAGGACTTAACGGTATATTAAGAAAGTTTCTTTCAATGCCCATCACCCTCCCAATGACAAAACATCATAATCTTTTCTTTCCTCAAATCTTGAAGAGAAATATAATGTGACTTAGTGATAGCTGCTGAGTGTTGGAGATATATCACAGGTAGAGGAAAACTCAGACACATTTATCTGGGTCACCTGACCTCAGAGGCAGGCTAGAAGCCTTAGTGTGGTGCTCTGAAAAAAACCATCAGACCAAGATTGCTGCTGAGCACCTTGGCAGAGGTGGGGAAGGAGTGCCTCCTAGGCACCCCAGCTTAGCACAAGTTGGCTGGTGAGCTGCTACAGTGCCAGGTCACAAACAGATTACAAATCAGAAAAGGGAGAAAAAGACAAATCCAAAACACAGGGAGGGGTAGAAGTGACTTGGCCAACAGACCCCATTGTCACTCATTCCTGAGACTGGCTGGGTGACCTAAAAGAAGGGTATAAAAATGGACTAAATGGCAAAATTATATCTAGAAAAAAATAATTTTAATATCTGTAAATATAGTCAGGCTTGACAGTACATTCCTATAATCCCAGCGACTCAGGAGGCCAAGACAGGAGGATTCCAAGTTCAAAGCCAGCCTCAGCAACTTAGAAAGGCCCAAAATAAAAACAAATAAATAAATAAAAAGGCTGGGGATGTGCTTAACTCAGTGGGTAAGCATCTCTAGGTTCAATCCCTGGTTTAAAAAAAAAAAAAGATATGTAAGTGTGATTTCAGAAGAAATTCTGTGACTTTAAATATATTATTTTTATGTAGTTGTATGAGGTATAATTGGTTGTAGTAATATGAGGAATAATTGCACTGCGGATGTGGTTCAGTGGTTAAGCACCCTTGGGTTCATTCCCTGGTACCAAAAACAAAACAAAACAAAATCTAAAAAAAGAATAATTTCCTTGATCTCAACAAGTAAGAGTTTTTACCACCAAAATAGTTGGTTTCCACTATCACCAACATGTTACTATTAATAGCTGAAATAATTTTAAGTTTTTAACTGACCTTACCTTTAGATTCTGATTACCACCGTTTGCCATCTTGTAGTTAGTTTTTTTGAGATCTCTTTCCGTCTCCACAAAGTTAAGTGAAGTACTAAAAGCAGGTGCTGATAAATTCCTCGGTATATAGGCCCTAAAATGGGATAAAAGGAATGACCCCTTTATTCCTACTAATTAATAAGCATTTTTAAAAGTTATCCTTCAAAGAAACAGGTTGCAGCAATTATAGATTTTCTTCCTTGAAAGCAAGGTACCACTGTTTTGAAAAGATCCTCTACCTCTCAGGTAAGTCTTTATACATAAGTAGTATTTAAAACCAGTTCAAGGCTAGTATTCTGGGTTCTAATATTAAAGTAAATAAATCTTCATGTTTCACATATTAACAGCTTCACTATCCTGTGTGCTTATCAAGGGAGAAAGGCTTAATCTATTTAAGTTGCCAAATAAGCAAATGTAGAATCCTGTCTATTTTTCTTATAAGCATTCCTAAATCGATTTGTACTCTTTGAAAAGTATCAAGAGGCTGGGGCAACGTTTCCAGGACAGAGAGGAAGGGCAAGAGGCAAAGGCTGTGTATCAGCCCTCTACTGCCAGGACCCCATGACCAACTGCTCCCCGTCAAGCACAATAACTTCAAATTAACATTCCACTCCTCTTTTCTCACTAAATTAGGCTACTAATCATCCAAGTTGTTCAATAAAATAAATCTGACAACTCACAGATCACCTGATATTTTGTGTGCAAACACACACACCAAAAAAAGAAAAGAACCCTCTTATTCTTCCTTCCCTAAATTTACTATAGTTGCGATTAAGTTTTTAAAATGACAAACACAAGTGATTCTTAAGTTCACAGGGCAAAGTCATTCCAAGTAGTAGCTACTGATCTGATATTAACTCACCTGCTTTCATAAAAAGCTTTAATTGGATTCTTATTTGGTGTTCGACCTATAAAAGTCAATCACTCACACACACTCACACACACACACACACACACACACACACACACACACACAGTAATCAATGGATTGGCAACACAGACTTCAAAACATTTTCGAATTTCCTTTAAGCTGAGTTAAGAACATCAAACAACTTTAGAAAGTTGAAAAATAAATCAAAACAATTTTACAATCCTAGATGTCAGTAATTTAAGAATGATGTCAACAAACTGTTGTACACCATGTGTGACATCCCACTGCATGTGATTACTGACAAGATGACAGCAATACATTGATTTGAATCAGAGAGGTACCTGTCTTCAAGGAGCTCACAATCTAAGAATCTTGTTAACAGCTGGATGACAACATCCGCTAGTTACAAAACTGCTCAGCTCAGCTCCATAGACACTGAATATCCAAAGAAGAAAAAAAAAGGAAAGACCTAGATACTCAAAGTGCAAAGAAATTTTTTCAAGCACTGAGAAAGAAAAATGACTAAGTACAGAAAACAAGGTTGAAGAATGGAAATTTACAAGTCCTAGCCTGCACAGCCAATTTCTGATTATAGATGTTCAACATGCTATAGAATTATTTGCAAACTTGGTGCAAACAAATTAAGCAACTCTATTGAAGGGCCTTTTCTTTTAGAAATAACTTAAATGATGAAAAGTTTTACACAATTTCCTTTCAAAAGCATTTATTTTATTCAAAATTTCTGAAAAGAATATTTTTCTATAGAAGAATAAATAATAATTTGGTTACTGGCTGTTTCAAATAAAAAATACAAATCATGTATAATAACCTAATGGAACATATTACTAACTCTACACTGAAAGATATAGAAAACATAAGTAACTTGAAGATAACATAACAAAATAAGCACAAATCATCTGAGAACTGATTTATGATCCTCTGTTAATCTAAGAAACCCACCTTTGAAACTTTAAAGGGAATTCAACTGTAACCAAAAGAATCTTAGGTGAAATACCTTGTCGGTCTTCTATGTGTTTTTGTAACTTTACATGCTGATGAATTAGATCCTTGATTCCCTCAGGGTCATTTTTACAGAGTTTTTGAGCTTTTATGTTTGCTTCCAGGGCCCAGTCATATTCCCCCAGCATAGAAAGAGCAGCACAATAACGATAATGACCCTGTTCCAAAAAGATAAATTTATTTTTTTCCTCAAAAATATGCTTAAATTAAATAATAGGTAAGGAAAAATATTGTTTGAAAATGAATTAATTGAAATGTTAGATCAGGCCGCTATCATGAAAAATAAATAAAAATGTTAACACCTCAAGAAATAAAACTAATGAATTAGTAGAATGTTATGAATAGGCAAGTGATTTTTAAAAATTAACTAGAGATAAATATTTTTGCTTAAGAGATTTTGGTACCCCAGCGAAGTATTCAACTTCTGTTATATTTTACTAATAAAGTACTAAACAGTATTTTGTGAATAAAAGTAATTCATTATAAGAAACAAATTTTTAAAAAATACTTTAAGGCAATAATATTCACTAAGTCATGACGTGCCCTACACTTTGGAAATCAAGATTTTGGAGCTGGAAGGAGCAACCAGCTTGGGCAGCATTCCCAGCACCTATATACAAAAAAGAAAAAAAAATTGAAAAGTATGTAAGACAACTTAACCAACAGAAAACAAGAGAGAAACCAGGAATGGATTTGACACAATCACCTGATTTATGACAAAGTGACACTGCAGTGCTTGGAGAAAATAATACTTTTTTAAAGAAATGGTGCTGGGTCAATTGGACATTCATATGAATTTTGAACCCTACCTCACATGAAATACAAAAATAAACTTCAGAAGGCTTGCAGATCTAATTATCAAAGTTAAAATTGTAGAAGAAACAGAGTACACCTTGGTGGCTTTGGAGTAAGCAAAGACTACAAACAAAAAGCACTTACAATAAAGGAAATAATAAATAGAATCTACTATAATAAAATTAATAACTTCTCAGTGAAAACATCAAGAATGAAAACGTACTGAGAAGACATCTGCAACACAAGTCTGACCAAGGACTCATCCAGAATACAAAACAATACAAAAAACTCCCACAAATGAATAAGACTTTCAACCTAGGAAAAATAAAAATCGAGCAAAATACCATGAGAATATCCAAATAGTCAATAAGCATATGGAAAAATACTCAACTTAAATATCCTTACTTGAATTATAGAAATGCAAATAAAAATTACAGTGCTATATACTCCCACCAAAATATCTAAAATGAAAGATGCAAAATGATAAGTGCTGGTGAGGACATGGAACTGAAATTCACATGTTGCCAGTAAGACCATAAAGTGATTAAACCACATAGAAAACTATGCATTAAGGCTAAATACAAGCATACCTTTTGTCCCAGCAATTCAAGTCCTCGATTATACACTTTAACAAAAATGGATACATACATTTACAACACTATTTGTAAAAGCCAAATACTAGAAACTACTAGAAACTACCAAAATGCCCATCGACAATAGAATGGATAAAACATGGTATATTCATGCAATAGATGAACACTTTACAACTACATGCAACAATATGGATCTCAAAAAGAATGCTGAAAGCCAAACACAGAAGAGCACATAGTATGCAATTAATTTATAATTGCACAAAGACAGGCAAAACTAACCTCTGGAAGTCAGAACAGTAGTAATACAGGGGAAGGACTTGGGTAGTGACTGGAAGGAGAAACAAGGGGGACTTCTTAGGTACTGGGTCTATGATGTGGGTGTTTTCAATTGTTTGGTCTCTGAAAACATGTATTAAGATCTTAAAAAAAACACCTACAAAGAAAAACTCTTTTTTTTCCTGTTGGAGACCATTATCTGGTTTGATGTCTGAGCCACAATGGCCACTCTGCCATCCTGAAGGGACAGCCCGCTGACCAAGTGACACTCTAAGGCTGGAAGAAAACAGGTCTCTGATTACACTGTTCAATAATCTTAGAAAGACCTTCTTTTTGAACTTGTGAATGAGATTGTTTTCTTCACCATTTACACAATTTGCCTCAGTTTGTTTTGTGCAGCCCAAAATATCTTAATCTAATGGCACACCTCTTAAGCTGCAGTCTCTCCCCCAGCAAGTTTACAAGTTACCTACGCTAGCTGTCTCCATTTCTTCTCACTTTATTCAACTCACTCCAACCACCTTCTGTTCCAAGACTCCTACTAACAGATCTACTAGTAAATGATGTTCATTTTGCTAAACCCAAATTCCATTGAACTAACTGGCTTCTCAGCAGCCACAGACTCCCCTGGCGACTCTCTCACTTCTATGACACCACACTTAGTTTCCTACCTACATCCCCAGCCACTTCTTAATAGTCTCCTAGATAGGTTTGTCCTTCTCTTGACTGACTATTTGTGTTACTCAAGGGTCAATCCTGATTCCTCTTCTAGTCTCAGACCTGCTAAAGGCCAGCAGGTCTCAAACTTGTTTACACATTAGTACTATCAGAGGAGATTCTAAAAGCCCAATGCCCAAACTTGACCCTAGATCAGCTACACCCTAGCATCTTTGGGTAATCTTTCTTCAGAGCTCAAATAATTCCATTGTGCAATTCAAATGGAGACCTTCTTCCCAAAGCAATCTCACCCATATCTACAACTTCAAATCATCTAGGTCAACTATCCCAAACATGAGTTCCACACCCACAAAACTCACTGCTATATGATATACTAACATGGATGTGTCACATGCACTTCAATTTAATTTGAAATCAAATTCTACCTCCAATAAATGTATTCATCTTCCAGTGACTGACCAATGTCATGAATGGACTCGGAAACCATTAAGACAAAAACCTTACACCAATTCTAATCATTGCCTTCTCCTTCAAATCCCTACACCAAACCACAGACAACGTCTGTCAACTTTCTCTCTAAAGTACCTTGAATCCTTCCACTTTTCCACTTCCACTACCATTACCCTGCTCCAAGCCATCATCATCTCTGACCTGTAGTCCTACAACAGACTCCCAACCCACTTCCATACTGCATCCCCCTCAAATCCATTCTCCCCATTGTACTAATGGTGCTGTCTCCCCTTACTACAAAATCCTTTACTTTTTTCTCAACACTTTTAAAAGCCAATAACCTTGACGTAGCCTACAAGGTCTAGTGCCAGATTACCTCTCCCTCTCCTTTGTCTTCAGGCCACCTGGGACACTATCAGTTCCACAAATGCAACACAGCCCTTCCCATCCCAGGCCTTCACATTTCAGGCCCACTGTTAATAACACAAGAACTATGTGTTTTTGCTAATTTCTGACATCAGCCAAGATTTTTCTGAAAGAATCCCAAGAATTTGTTGAATCAGGGCTGAATGCTACTTTTAAATTAATGCTATGACTATAATTGTATTACATTAATATTACAATTGTACCATATACTATAAATTATCCAAATTTTTACTAATATACGGATATATATTGGCTATAAATTTTCACATTTACTACCATTGTGGCCAGATCCTACTATTAAAGCAAAATGAGCATAGTAAATCACATGGGGCTACGGCTCATCCAAACCAGTGCAACCCTAATCACTCTGGTGAATGGGTGAGACTTTTGGCAACAGAAATACCGAGCAACATACATTGATGACAATGGGAAGATACAAACAGTTATTTACTATTGGAAACTATGTAACATGGTCAGAATACTAGATAGAGGGTAACCACCTATTCTAGCTCAGGTACTCCCCGGTCAGAGCAAGCAGCCCAGCCCAGGGATGTGCAAAGGGACCATGGAGGCTATGAGAAATCCTGGCTTTTTGTTTTAGTGTTTGTTTTTTACTTGTAGATGGACACAATACCTTTATTTTATTTATTTATTTTTATGTGGTGCTGAGGATCGAACCCAGTGCTTCACATGTGCAAGATGAGCACTTTACCACTGAGCCCCAACCCCAGCCCTGTTTTTTTAATCAAAAATGTATATGCTATCCAGTTATCATTAAATTAACATTCACCCAAAAGAAGTTTTGTCCAACCACAGAATGAGAGGAAATATTTGCCAACCATATGTCTGGTAAGGGTCTAGTATCCAAAATATGTAAAGAATTGTTATGACTCAAAATGAGAGGGCAAATACCTGTTAGAAAACGGACAAAGGATTATAATACACATTATACCAAAGAAGATACCCAAATGACCTAGAAGCCCATGAAAGATGCTCAACATCATGCGTTATTAGGGAAAAACAAATCAAATCCAAGTCATACCCACAAGGACAGCTATCACCAGAAATGTAGGTGATGAAAGTCTTATTAAGGATAAGGAGGGCTGGGGATGTGGCTCAAGAGGTAGCGCACTCACCTGGCATGCGTGCGGCCCAGGTTCGATCCTCAGCACCACATATAAACAAAGATGTTGTGTCCGCCAAAAACTGAAAAATAAAAATTAAAAATTTTTTTAAAAAAAAGGATAAGGAAAGCTGGAATTCCCAGTGCTGGTGGGAATGTCAAGAGGGCAGCTGCCGTGGTGAACAGTTTGGCAGTTCCTTGATTAAACAGTTACCATGTGATCAGGCAATCCCACTGGAAAGTACATTACCAAAGGAAGTGAAGACATGTGTCCACACAAAAACTTGCATACAAATGATCCTGGGGGTATTGTTTATAAGAGCTAAACATATGGATAAGTAAAATCTGGTATATCCACACAATGGAAAATTACTCAACACCTTTGCTTTTATGGGGGAAGGGAGGCTCAGACAGGAGGATTACAAGGTCAAGGCCAGACTCGGCAACTTACTGAGGCCCTAAGCAACTTAGACTCTGTCTCAAAATAAAAAGTAAATAAGGACTGAGGATGAAGCTCAGATGTTAAGTGCCCCTGGGTTCAATCCCTGGTACCAAAACAAAATGAAAAGAAACGAATGAAGCACTGACACATGATACAGCACAGATGCAGCCTGACAACTGCCAAGTGAAAGAGCCCAACACAGAGACCACATATTGTATGTTTCCAGTTACATGAAATGCCCAGCACAGAGAATCCCACAGAAATAGAAAGTAGATCAGTGATTGACAGGGAATGGGAGAAAGGAGAAATGGAAGCCACTGCTAATGGGTAAGGGGTGACACATTATTATTATAGTATGTATGATATATAATATCACATATCCTCATAAAATATGTCTTAATCAGCCCCATGACAAGGTAAAAAGAAATAAAAAAGGCAATAAAAATTAAAAATAAGTCATTAAATCTTTTACTTTGAGCCTTAGTAAAGCATGTATTATGTCTCAGATATTATCAATTGTATGTTTAAAATAACATGATCATCAATACAGAATTTTATAGATTTTCATTAAACTTGATGATAAATATTTAGCTGTTTTGTAATTCCTTCTTTAGTAGAAAAGTCCAAGAAGAAATATAACACAGGGAAAACACTTTTTCCTCCTACCACAGTAAAACTGGTTAAAACAAACAAACAGGAAACAATGTCTGGTAAACCTCTTTTTACCACTAATTTCTGACCTACAGCCTGGGTTATCATGAAGGGGCTGAGTCCCTCCTTGAGGTACTCATTCATTTCCTTCTCCAGTGATGTCCCATAGGGAGGTGCAGGATGTGCTTCATTCCTCTGCTCAACACTCTGACTTCTACTTCTGGTCCACAGCAATGCTTATTTTGTTTTTGAGCCCAGCTATTTCTTTCTGGACTCTGTTTTTAAACCTATTATTGCTATGTGCAATGGAGAGAACTACTACATCATGTGACCAGAACTCTGGGGTTCTGAGAGTGTGTATTCTACACTGCTGTGTTAAAGTAGATGGACAAATGGTCAGGTTAGTTAAGTAAAGATTTAGGAGTGGGTGGACGTAATTGTTTTCACTGCATTATACCACCTTCTGAGGGCCAAGATAGCAAACAAATCAAGATCTTTGCTGTACTTCAAAAGTGTCCAGGATACTGGTGACAGACTGCCTTTGAGGAAGTGAGGTTCCACAGGAGAAACCTGTCAGTAATGGTAATAATTATGATTCCTCATGGGACAAGAACACTGTGAATCATAAGTGATATTTCCTCTTTCTGCTGGTCACACATTGGTGACCCACATGTGGCAAGAG
Source organism: Urocitellus parryii (assembly GCF_045843805.1). NCBI lineage: Eukaryota > Metazoa > Chordata > Mammalia > Rodentia > Sciuridae > Urocitellus > Urocitellus parryii. Next base: position 2,704,556 of record NW_027553327.1, read on the forward strand.
CACCTTGTACAGCCTTTTTGGTGCTGACTGGTCTTCAACTTCTGTTCTCTGCCCTTATTTTAAAAAGAGAAAATTATTACATTAGGTCAGATCATGTAATCTACCCTATATCCCTTTTTGCATGCATGAAGGATTAACATAATCTAATAAAAACTGCCTCACTCATTTCCCTAGCTGGATTGGGTGGAGGTTGTGTTAGCTCTTTGATTCCTGGTATGGTACTGATTAGCAAATTTTGGCTATTTGTGAGCAATATGTGTTGAGCACCTTCCTTTTCTATCTCCATCCCTAAGGGAGACTGGCCTTTGCTTCATAGGGTCCAGCATCCACTGGGAATATAACAACCCCCCAACCATCTAGCTATCACACTTCCCCTCCCCAGAATACCTCCCTTTTCTATTACTCCAACCTCCAGGGCCTCTACCTGGCCCTTCCATTGCGTTGTCCCTCTACCCATGGTATGGCCTCCACCACCTCCTGGATCCCTCTGCGGGTGCAGCTTCAGCCTCCCAGAAGCCTGTCATCCCACATCGCTGGAACAGCCTCCTTTCCACCCCACCTTCTGCGCTGGCCAGCCCTCCCCAATTCCCAGACCCACTCCGGCTGCAGTCTCTTTACCCCAACACCTTCCGGGTCCTGAACTCCCCGACCCCTGCACACCTCCCACATGGGAGCTTCTCCCTGCATCACGGGCACTCAGGTACCCGCCCTAGAGGCCTCCGCGGCCTCGCTCGCCCAGCGCGGTGTCCCTTCCCGGTGCCCGCGCTCTCCCCCCCCACAGTATGTCTTCAGCGGGCCTCTTCCGGACGGCGGGCGGGGCGGAGCGCGGCGGGCGGGGCGGGGCGGAGCGCGGCGGGCGGGGCGGGGCGGAGCGCGGCGGGCGGGGCGGGGCGGAGCGCGGCGGGCGGGGCGGGGCGGAGCGCGGCGGGCGGGGCGGTCGGGCCTCTCCGGCAGCGGGCGCCTGCCATGCTCATCACGTGTGCTACCTGTACCTGTGGGCGGGACCGTGGCTGTGCCCGGTCGCGCTGCTCCTTCACCTTCTGCGGCTCGGCCGCCACGTCTTCTGCGACGGCGAGTCAGGTGGGCGGGCGAGTCTTCTGCAGCGGCGAGAGTCAGGTGGGCGAGCGGCGGAGTGGCGAGAGTCAGGGGCGGAAGCGCGCGGGGCGGGGCCGGAAGCGCCTTCGGCTGCGCGGGAGCGGCGGGGCGCGCGGGCCGAGAACCCCGGCCTCCCCGCAGCGCCATGCGCGGTGGGCGGCCTCTGGGGGACCTGAGCGCGGCAGGAGGCTGTTCCTCCTGCGCACCATGGTGCAGCGGCTGCGCGTGTTCCGCTGCTCCTTCACCTTCTGCGGTGCGGCGGCGCGCACGTGTTCCTGAGCCCCGGCGGCGCGTCTTCTGCGTCGGGGAGTCAGGTGGGCAGGCGGCGGCGCGGCAAGAGTCAGGTGGCGGGCGGCGGCGCGGCGAAAGTCAGGTGAGCGGGTGGCAGCGGGGCGAGAGTCAGGTGGCGGGCGGCGGTGCGGCGAGAGTCAGGTGGGCGGGTGGCGGGGCCGGAAGCGCGCGGGGCGGGGCCGGAAGCGCTTTCGGCTGCGCGGGAGCGGCGGGGCGCGCGGGGCGAGAACCCTGGCCTCCCCGCAGAGCCATGCGCGGTGGGCGGCCTATGGGGGACCTGAGCGCGGCAGGAGGCTGTTCCTCCTGCGCACCTCGGTGCAGCGGCTGCGCGCGTTCCGCTGCTCCTTCAACTTCTGCGGTGCGGCGGCGCGCACGTGTTCCTGAGCCCTGGCGGCCACGTCTTCTGCGTCGGGGAGTCAGGTGGGCAGGCGGCGGCGCAGCAAGAGTCAGGTGGCGGGCGGCGGCGCGGCAAGAGTCAGGTGGCGGGCGGCGGCGGCGCGGCGAGAGTCAGGTGGGCGGGTGGCAGCGGGGCGAGAGTCAGGTGGGCGGGTGGCAGCGGGGCGAGAGTCAGGTGGCGGGCGGCGGTGCGGCGAGAGTCAGGTGGGCGGGTGGCGGGACCGGAAGCGCGCGGGGCGGGGCCGGAAGCGCCTTAGGCTGCGCGGGAGCGGCGGGGCACGCGGGCCGAGAACCCCGGCCTCCCCGCAGAGCCATGCGCGGTGGGCGGCCTCTGGGGGACCTGAGTGCGGCAGGAGGCTGTCCCTCGTGCGCACCACGGTGCAGCTGCTGCGCGGGTCGCGCTTCTCCTTCACCTTCTGCGGGGCGGCGGCCCGGCGGTGCGCACGTGTTCCTGAGGCGCGGCCCCGGCGGCCGCGTCTTCTGTGTCGGGGAGTCAGGTGGGCAGGCGGCGGCAGCGGCGAGAGTCAGGTGGCGGGCGGCGGCGCGGCGAGAGTCAGGTGGGCGGGTGGCGGGGCCGGAAGCGCGCGGGGCCGGGCTGGAAGCGCCTTCGGCTGCGCGGGAGCGGCGGGGCTTGCGGGCGGGGCCGGAAGCGCCTTGGGCTGCTGCGGGGTGCAAGGGCTGAGAACCCCGGCCTCCCCGCAGAGCCATGCGCGGTGGGCGGCCTCTGGGGGACGTGAGCGCGGCAGGAGGCTGTCCCTCGTGCGCACCATTGAGCTCCTCGCGCTGCTCCTTCACCTTCTGCGGTGGCTCACACGTGTGCCTGAGCCCTGGCGGCCGCGTCTTCTGCGTCAGCGAGAGTCAGGTGGACGGGCGCGTCTTCTGAGTCCTCGAGAGTCAGGTGGGTGGGTTAGAAGCCAACGTTTTTATTTGAAATCTGAGACATGTTCTACTTTTGAAAGTCTCACATTTGCTATTGCCATTTATATGTCCTTTAAAACCAGAGCTGCCACACCCTCCAGCCCAGCCAGCTGTTGAGCACACAGGCCTCCCACCAAGCCGCCCTCTGCTCTCCCCCACATCCTCTCTGTGAGCAGGCTGAGTGGTCTTCAGCCACATTATACCCAGGCACTTTAGAAACAGTTTTTTTGAGATGTGATTCACCTCACGTACAACTCGGGAATTGAAAGTGTGCACACGTCATTTCAGAGGTTTTAGGATGTTCTCACTTGTGCAGGAATCACAATCAACTTGATTCTCATCACCCCTGTGCCCATCAGCAGTCACTCCCGTCCTCTGCCTCCCTCCCCAGCCAGGCACCCCCACTTGAGTTCCATTCCTGCTGCTTGCCTGCTGTGCATAGCTCTCACAGCGGAACCATACCGCACGTAAACTTTCACATTGGGCTTCTTCCACTTCATATAATTTTTTCCCAGCTCATCCATGCTGCATGACATATTCATTCCTCCTTTGTAATAAATACTTTGTGCTGCTGTCTTTAACCTTTTGAAATGATGCCTGGGCCACTGGTTGCATCCAGGGGGCCAGTGCCCAGAGCTGAGGGTGCAACATCTGTCTCCTCAGGCCAGCAAGATAATCCTGGAGATCAAGAAGGCCTTTGAGGAGAGCCTGAGCATGCTGAAGTGGATGGATGTCAGCCAAGGAGAAGGTGAGGATGCCCGGGAGCTCGGGCACCCAGGCTTCCTGCACCGGGCAAGAGCAGCAGAGAGAGTGCAGGGCTAGGAGAGGCCAGCCTGTCCCCTGGGCACGCATGGATGCTGTCCTGCCTTGTGACCAGTCTAGCAGGCTGGGGGGACAGCCTGAAGCCCAGTGTCACACATCTTTTGGCCGAAGGTGGACAGGCAGGAGAGCACGCGCAAGAGAGGTGGACCAAGCCACTGTGGTGCCCACTCCCTCCACAGCTCCCAGTTCCCCAGTGGTGGGGGACGGAGCCTCAGAACCTCATCACCTGCCAAAGGTTCCAACACTTGAACTTTGGGGACACATTTGGACCATAGCAGCTTCCCTTGGGGAAGCAACATTTAATCAGAAACCCAAAAGATTAACTGGGGGCTGGGGTGGTGGCTCAGCGGTAGAGCACTTGCCTCACCTGTGTCAGGCACTGGGTTCGATCCTCAGCACCACATAAAAGTAAAGAAAAAAAAGATACTGTATCCACCTATAACTAAAAAATAAATATTTTTTTAAAAAAGATAAGTTAGGCAAGGAGGGAATGTTTCCAAAAAGAGATGTGAAAGTCCTAAGTGGGGAGGTGCCTGATCCCCCGCCCCTTGACCTGACCCTGAGCCCAGAGCCCACAGAGCTGGGGCCAGCTGGCCAGCATCGCGGGTGCTCAGTTCTGTGTCCCTCCCATCTAGGCGGACGCCATCTACAATGTGATAGGCTACCCCAACTTCATTATGGACCCCAAGGAACTGGACAAAGTGTTCAACGACGTGAGTGGTTTACGCCCTGCCATCCCAAGTGCCCACTTGGGGAGGGGCCAAGGTGGGCGGGACACCCAGGGCTTCTGGAGGCAGGGAGGCTGACCTGGCATCATGACAGCCATCAGGGGATTAGCTCAGTGGGAGAACGCTGGCCTCGCATCATGACTCCAACTGGTTCAACCCAAGCACTACATAAAATGGGGGGCAGGGGGGCTGGGGCTGGCTCAGTGGCAGAGTGCTTGCCTCACACACGTGAGGCCTGGGTTCGATCCTCAGAACCACATTAAATAAATAAAAAAATAAAGATATTATGTTCATCTACAACTAAAAAATTTAAAAAAAAAAAAAGGTCTTGGGGAAGCAGATCCTAAAAGGTGCAGCACCACCTGACCCTGAGCCCAGAGCCCACAGGGCTGGGGTCAGCTGGCCAGCATCGCGGCCCTAAAACACCATGGGGTGGGTAGAAAGTGAAGCCCCTCACACCCCCGCTCCTGCCCCAGAGCGGCCACCTGTCTTCAGGGTTGTACCCCGACCTCCTCAGAGAAAACTCGGACCTCAAATTTTGACCTTGAGATGGGAATGGGAACGAGGAGGCAGCCATCCCAAATGCACGGTGACGCTCCGCTGAGGTGGAGGGGTATTGCTACCTCCCTGCTTGCTGCCAGAACCTTCGGCACATCACCCCTTTAAGTGGGTTGTGATTTTGCCCCAAATAATAGTTTCCTATCTTCTCATGAGTGAAATTTCTGAAATTCAGGCATTTTTGAAATTATAATAACCTCTCATCATGGTTCTATTTAAAACCTAAGACTATTAAAATTACTTCTGAGAATAGGAGACTCATTCCGCAGCCATGTTTCTTAAGAATAATTTCAGACACCCCAGGGTCATCATGATGCGAGACCCAGAGTCTCCTGGAGATAGCTCAGGAAGGGCCCACAGGACAGGGACCTGCCCCTAAGGGCCCAGTGTTTTATAGCAGCCCTTGGGTACACCTTAAAGATCTGGAGTGGACCTGGGGGAGGGCTTTGCACCTGTCAGGAGCTGAGAGGCCTTGCCCAGGGGTGGGGGTGTGATAACACCTGTCCCCTGACATTTCAGAGCTAGACTCCAGCATGGTTCATTAAATCTGTGCTGTCCAATTTGTTAGCTACCAGCCATGGGGGGCTATTTAATTCATCAAAACTTAAGTTAATTAAAATTTAATTACACTAGCACATTTGAGGTGCTCGGTAGCCACCTGTCACCATAGTCTACCATATTGGCCAGTGTGGGTATAGAACACAGGGAGAACACACCCATCGTCACAGTCCTGCAGGACAGTGATGGAGATACTTCTTGCCCAAGGGAACCACTGCCGGGGCATCCTGCAGCACTGTGACACTGTCAGGCGCCTGAAGGAGACAGTTGTTGCTGGGCCCAGCAGGTTAGAGGCCTCCGGAGGGGTGGAGCCTGCAGCTCCAGCCCACACTCTGGCCCTGGTCCTGCCGACCCATCCCTTCACCTCAAGGGGTCTGAGTTTCTGAGTTTCCTCTGGGCGTGCTCTCATCCTGTGTCTCTGCTTCTTTCTTCAATACACGGCAGTTCCAGACCTCTACTTCGAGAACGCCATGCGATTTTTCAACTTCTCATGGAGGGTCACTGCTGACCAGCTCAGGAAAGCCCCCAACAGAGACGAGTGAGTCCCCCAGGCCCGGCCAGGAAGGCCTTGGTTCCCCACCATGGGGATGCACCCTGCTGAGCTTGCCTTCCCCACCCACTGTCAGGTGCCAGGTGTGACTGTCACATTGGCCCTCTTTTCAAATTAAGAAATCAAAAGCCACTGGGTGCGGTGGCACATGTCTGTAATCCCAGCAGCTCAAGAGGCTGAGGCAAGGGGATCGCAAGTTCAAAGCCAGCCTCAGCAACGGCGAGGCGCTAAGCAACTCAGTGAGACCCTGTTTCTAAATAAAATACAAAAGAGGACTGGGGATGTGGCCCAGTGGTCGAGTGCCCCTGAGTTCAATCCCCAGAACCCTCTGCAAAAAAAGCCAGAGTAGAGCCCATCCTGGCCCCAGTCTGTGTGCCGCAGTGCCCAGCCTGTTGGCAGAGTGAACCTGGCCTCTGAGGCCGAGGAGGCCTGGCGCCACATCCCAGCTTCATGGCCTTCGCATTCAGAGCCTTCATTTCATTATCTTCGAAGTAGAAGGGAAGGGAACTGGTTCTGGGGTCATTGAAGCAATCCAGTATGGGAACTGGGGAGAGCCAGGCCCTGAGAGGAGGCCCTCCGCATGGGTGAATGTCCCATAACTCCTCACAAACAGGAGCGGTGGTTTCTCCCACTGTCTCCCTGAGAGCTGGGGAAGGTTCTAGATGGGCGCTGATAACCAAGCACATGAAAACACTGCAAATCCCACTGTGCATCAGTGTCCCTTAGGGAGCAGTTTCAAAGATATTTCCCTAGGATGAGGGTGTAGCTCAGTGGTAGAGTACAGCCTAGTACTTGAGACCCTGGGTTCCCTCCCCAGCACTGCCAAAAATGTGGGTGAGGGTGTGGGGGTTGCCTCCTGAAGTTTTTTTGTTGTTGTTGTTGTTATGGTGGTGTTTGGTTGTGGGGGCTTTTGCAGCGGGGGTAGGGAGTTCCTGGGGATTGAACCCAGGAGTGCTTTATCACTGGGCTAAATTCCCAGCCCTTTTTTATTTTTTATCTTAAGACAGGGTTTGACTAAGTTGCTGAGAGCCTCACTAGGTTGCTGAAGCTGGCCTTGAACATGTGATCCTCCTGCCTCTACCTCCCAAATTGCTGGGATTACAGTTGGGCACCACTGCACCTGGCCATAGCCTAACTTCTACCCCAGATCTTAAGTCAGAATAATCTGGAGAAAGACCCTTCTTTTTAAAATGGTCTCCCCAGGAAATTTAGATGTAGTCAGCCCAGTACTAGTCCCTCCACTCCTGAAACAGGATAAATCTTACCAAAAGTCAGAACGAGTCCTCTTTGCCTCTGGCGCCCTCTTGTGGGCAATGGAGGTTCAAACATCCTTTTCCTCCAAGTTTTCCATTGTCAACCAGGGTCCCCCTAATAAACAAGAAGGTAGGTGGGCCTTCACCTTCAGAATATGGCACAGACACTACTGCCAATTTACCTGGCTTTTTAAATTTTAGATTAAAATTTTTAACTTAAACTTGTCTTCTAGCCAGACACAGCAGTATTCATCTACAACCCAAGCTACGCAGGTGGCTGAGGCAGAAGGAGCCAAAGTTCAAGGCCAACCTAGGCAATTTAGCAAAGTAAAAAATAAGGGCAAGGGATGAAGCCCAGTGATAGAGCACCCCTGGGTTCAGTCCCCAAGGAAGGAAAGGTTAATGCAGTGTGGAAAATCTGAACCAGTCGTGGTGGTGCACACCTGTAATCCCAGTGGCTCAGGAGGCATGGGCAGAAGTTCAAAGCCAGCCTCAGCAAAAGTGAGGTACTAAGCAACTCAGTGAGACCCTGTCTCTAAATACAATACAATATAGAGCTGGGCTGGGGCTCAGTGGTCATGTGCCCTGAGTTCAATCCCCATTAGCCTCCTTGCGCCCCCAAAAAAATACAATATGAAAAATCTGAAAACTTATCCATGAACTTTTCATACCCTGTACACTAAAATCATTGATCTGTCTTGCACTTTTTGGATTTTTTACATAATCATGGCCTCATGCATTGGTCCTTTGGAAAATAGCGTTTTGCCAGGCATGGTAGCACATGCCTGCAATCACAGCAGCTAAGGAGGCTGAGTCAGAGGGATCATGAGTCCAAAGCCAGCCTCAGCAACTTAGCAAGGCCCTAAGCAACTCAGCAAGACCCTGTCTCTAAATACTATATTAAAAAGGGCTGAGGATGTGGCTCATTGGTTACACACCCTGGGTTCAGTCCCCAGTATGAAAAAAAAAAAAAAAACAGAAAAGAAAAAAAATTGTGGTTCCACTAAGATTTACAGATTTTCCACTTTCATATACTGCAGCCAAAAATTTTTTTTTTTCACATTAGTTAACATCATAGTTGACCTCCTGAGAAAAGTCTTAAAGTACTATCAAATTCATGATGGTCAATACAAGTTTTCCAAAATTTTAATTTTTCTTTAAAACTTTAGTTTTTTTTGAAACCTCACATTTTTATCATTGGTAATAAATGACAAAATGTGAATTATTTACCCTGAGGTGCTAAGCTTCCCTTTTCATTTTCAAGAACATGTCTGCCTAGTTGCCCAAGTCCAAAATTCCATGGCTGGTCAGTCATCCGAAGAGGATGAGAGAGGCCTGAAGCACCACGTGGGTATTTCCCCATTGGTCACACGGGATATTAAAGACTGGTACTTGGGGGCCGAGATTTAATGGAATTAATAGTTAGGCTACTTTTTCCTGGGTGTTGTCAATGAAAATGACTGGCTGGTTTGTTTTGGTTGGAGCACCTTCTGGGGAAGGAGAGGTGGCTGCTAGGACTTGCCTGGCTCCCTGCCCAGGCGGCAGCAGTGTCATCCACGGTTGCTTTTGTACCTTGATGCACATCTCAACAAGTGGCAGAGGCAAAGTGTCTCAATGTTATGATGAAGATAGTTTTGACATCATAAACCAGAGGATCTTGGGGACTGTCCACAGACCACACCTTAGAACAGTTTCTAGACACATTTCAAGCCTCAAAAATAACCTCAATTCAATATCTGATGGTCCCTCTTGCTGTCTGTGAGTGCCTTGGTGTGGCACCCTCTGAGGTGACATCTCTGATTTATAGACATTCAGGTGTTTTCTAGTTTCCCCCTCAGAAACAGTGCTGCCCGATGTCCTTGTGCTGACTTGGGCCCGGGTCAAGGAGAACCCACTGGAGTTCCACTCCGCCCACCGCCTGGGCTCTCTTGCACCTGTTGCTTGCAGGTGGAGCATGACCCCGCCCATGGTGAATGCTTACTACTCGCCCACCAAGAATGAGATCGTGTTTCTGGCTGGGATCCTGAAGGCACCCTTCTACACCCGCTCCTCGCCCAAGTAGGCCATCTCTGGTGCTGGTGCCCCGATGGGTCCCCTGCCCCTCAGCCAGCCCTGTGTCTGCAGCTGACCCTGACAGCCATCTTACTGAGCCATCTGCGCCCCGGTGGCCAGGTGGCCTAGGATTGCAGCGTCGTGGGTGCAGAGGGCAGCAGCCCCTGTCTCCTGCCTTCCCTCCAGGGGTCTCTGGGGCCGAAAGCTCCTGCAACCGGGGAACGTGGCACAGTTGTGCAGTCAAGAGCCCCATGTGGGAAATACTGCTGTGCCGGTGGCTTAGAGCAGTCTCCTGGGATGACCGTGTGGAGCTTGGGAAGAGGTGCTGGCCCATTCCCAGGCTCCGTTTGCTTTAAAGCTTAACTGCTAGTCTGTGGGAGGGGACAGTGATCCTCTAGAGTGTCCAGCACGAGCATGTCACCCACAGGGCACAGCTGGCTCCCTTAGACTGCCCAGCCTCCCACTGTCTCTAGGGCTGTGTCCCACAGAGCCCCGAGAGACTCTGCTAAATCTCAGGCCCAAGAAGTGAGGGCCACATGACAGGGTAGGAGCCAGAGGCCTTGCTCTCACTTTGCGTTTCTCCCTCCAGGGCCTTAAACTTTGGTGGCATTGGTGTCGTCGTGGGCCATGAGCTGACTCACGCTTTTGATGATCAAGGTACAGGTTCCTTGGGGTCCCTCCAGACAGAGCCCATCAGCTTCTTAGCCCCGCTGCCTCTGCTCCCTGGGACTTAGCTTTGGAGAGAAGGACCAGAGTCTAAACCCTGGCTCAGCTGCTTGCCAAATGCTCACAACTCGGCAAGGTACGTCATTCCCCAAGCCTCCTTATCTGCAAAATGGGTGCAACAGATCCAGGTGGGGGTGGAGAGGATCATGTGAAGACTATAGCTAGCACCTTCTAGAGGGTGCTGGGTGCTCGGTGCTCAGTGGGAATCAGAGACGTGGAAGTCACACCCTCCTCAGCAGCTAATGTCCAGGGTCTTCCTCAACTGCCCCCTGCTTGGGGACAAGAAGGAAGTGGCAGAGACCCTGGAGACCAGGCCTGTCATGTGCTCCTGATTCTGTCAACTCCACTGGCCCCTTGCTGGCCTCCATTCCTTGGGATCCGAGGCCCTTGGCCAGTGGAGATCCACCCCACGCCTCGAGCCTTTGTACAGCCGCTCGCCCACCTGCCTGGCCACTTTCCCCCACCCTCTCCCACTCGGTCTGGCCCGTCCTCTGGCCCTCTGATGGGCATCCTGTCCCTGTGCAGGCTGGAGGGTGGGGGTCAGACAGAGGAACCCACTTGTCACTGGGAGAGAAGAGCGATAGCAGGGACAGGTCCCACGGTGCCACTCCTGCGCTCCGACCACAGGGCGGGAGTATGACAAGGACAGGAACCTCCAGCCCTGGTGGAAGAACTCCTCAAGCAGCAGAGGGAGTCCATGGTGGAGCAGTATAGCAGCTACAGCGTGAATGGGGAGCCCGTGAACGGCCGCCACACCCTTGGGGAGAACATCGCAGACAATGGGGGCCTCAAGGCGGCCTATCGGGTGGGTCTGCTCCCCCTGTGCACCTGTCCAGGTCCACATCTGTCCAGATGCCTCATCAGTAGGTCAGCGTAGAGACGCCTGGCAAACTGCAGGAGTGCTGTGCCTCAGTTTCCTCATCTGTCGGTGGGGGTGGGGAGGACATGAGCACTGACTGTGGATGCAGAGCCTGAGCCGGGTGCCCAGAGACCACCTGCCTGAGAGACCCGGGAGAGAGCCAGGGTGGGGTCCACCTGCAGAGCCGGCCCCTTCTTACCTTTGAGGGGGAACCCACTGCCAGGTAGGGCAGCAGGGCCCAGGAGGACACTGAGCACAGAGCCAGTTCTGGGTTCTGATCCTAGTCTAGAGTAAGTGGCTACCATCTGAGCTCATTGGCTTGGCTCTGAGCCCCTGACCTACACCCTCAGGTGGCCAGAGGTGAAAGCAGCCTGGCAACTCACCAAGGAAAAAGGGCCAGGGGCAGGGGGTGGTGGAAGGAGTGGGAAGCAAGGGCCTCTGTCACTGAGAAAGGAGCTTGGTTCTATTCTGGTGACAGTGGGAGCCACTACAGGGTCAAACAGGAGACATTATCTAAATCCTTCTTTAAGGCAGGTCTGCAAGCCCACAGCCCGTGGGCAAATCCAGCCCCAGCCTGTCCCTGTAGGTTTGGGGGACCTGGCCACACTGTGTCCACAGGTTGCCTGTGGCTACTTTTGCACTCTGAATACAGAGGAGGATAGTTCAACAGGGACCGGTAGCCCCAAAGCTGGAACATCTACTCCGGCCCTCACAGAGGAGGTCTGCCAACACCCGCCCTAGACAGTTTGCCACATGAGGAGGGGACCAGGCTTGTGTCCTCCGTTCCTCTGAGTCAGGGCGACCCGTTGGAAGCTGTTGTGTGGTTACCCAGGCAAGAGGCCGTGTGGAACAGAGGGAAGGGTGAGGAGGGTCAGATTTGGGGTGTTTGGCTTGGCTGGAAGAGTTGGGGGGCACTCTGGGATTTGAGCCTGAGTAACTAGGAAGGTGGTGGTGCCATCGTATGGTGGCAGGTTTGGTGAGGGTACGTGTGTGTGTGACTTATTCCTCTGTGCCATGCTGAGTTGGATGTGACCTTGGGTGTCCAGCTAAGGCAGTTGAATATCCAGATCAGGGAAGAGGCTGGCGCCAAAGTGCACATTGGAGAGCCATTGGCATTGTATGGCGTTTTAGGCCTTGGGGTTGATTGCACTCCCCTTTAGGGAGGGAGCAGAGAAAGAAGAGGGATCCTCCAGGCTGAGCCGAGGCCCAGACCCCAGAAACCAGCCCCGGCCTGCACACTAGCACCTCGCCCCTATGTCTTGGCTGCCCTCAACCTCTGGCCTTCTCTCCTCCCAGGCTTACCAGAACTGGGTAAAGAAGAATGGGGAGGAGCAGACCTTGCCCACGCTGGGTCTCACCAATGACCAGCTCTTCTTCCTGGGGTTTGCACAGGTGAGTTCTTTAGGGGAACAGGTACAGGTCCCCTCCGATCACCAGCTCCCTAACTCATCAGACCATCTTCAGGTCATTACCCTGTGAGGAGGTGAGCTTCCTGTCATTAGAGAGATTCAAGAAAGGGCCAAGAAAGAATACTAGTATCCTGTATGTGGTGGAGTAGGCCCCTCCTGGTTCTGGGGTTCTAGAAACTTCTTAACATAGCCAGACATGGTAATGCACGCCTGTAATCCCAGCTCCTTGGGAAGCTGAGACAGGAGGATCACAAGTTCGAGGTCAGCCTTAGCAACTTAGCAAGACCCTGTCTCAAAATAGAAAATGAAAAGGGTTGGGATGTAGCTCAGTGAGAGAGCAGCCCTGGGTTCAGTCCCCAGAACCGGGGGAGAAAGAAATCAAGACCCACCAGGTCGGCACTTGAGTTGGCCTTCAGTTGATTCCCAGAGCTGCTTCACGAGAGAGTGTCCTGCCCAGTAAAGATGAGATCTGGACTAAATCCAAGATTTGTAGAGTTTGGGCAGAATCCCAGCCTGGTACGTTGGCATCAGACAGAGACCCGGCTCTGGCTGAAGAGACACAGCTCGGTGACACCTGCGTCAGACAGGGGCACAGGCGCACACCAGCCTCCCCTCCGACCCACCCACGGGCCTTCCTGACTCCTTGGGGTGTGAGCACCAGGCGAGGGCTCATTCCACCCCTGCACAGTGACCCCAGCTTCTCCCCCTTGTTCCCTCAAAGGTCTGGTACTCTGTCTGTATGCCCGAGAGCTCCCACGAAGGCATCATCACCGACCCCCACAGCCCCTCCCGCTTCAGGGTCATCGGCTCCCTCTCCAATTCCAAAGAGTTCTCAGAACACTTCCACTGCCCCCTTGGGTCACCCATGAACCCTCGTCACAAATGTGAAGTCTGGTAAAGGGCAGAGCACAGAGAGCCAAGACGGAGGAGAGGAAGGGGCTAAGGATGAGCCCCGAGGGGAGGCTGCTGAGTCTGCCCCTCCTTCCAGCCCTTGGCCGCCCAGGGCCCCTTCCCCGAACTGGAGGGTTTGCAGCCAGCACTGGGCCAGGTGGGGTCCTCCACATACCCGAGTTGCTCCCCGGTGTCCCAGCGTGCACCAGCTCCAGCGGGCATTCGGGTATCAGGCTGGTGGCTCACCAGGCCTGGGCCCCACAGCGACAAGGGCCGGGGGACACAGCCCCCTCGCCCACATCCAGCACCACATAGACCACAATTACCACTGTGTCAAATGCTTTAAGATATGTTTTTTGGGGAAACTATTTTTTAAACATTGTGGAATACACTGGAAATCTTCAGGGAAAAATGCATTTAAAACACTTTTTTTTGCGGGAAGGATTGTTATATTTATTATGTTTTCTTTTTTTTCCTAAATAACCTGTGGATAAGGAAGCCCCACTGATTTATCCCCTCACTGCAAGGCTGGGCTGAGGCAGGGACACACACACACACACCTGCCCCAGGCCACTAAGCAAATCCTCTGACTGTGGTGACTACTGCATGGCCACCCACAGACAGAAAATGTGGGAGCCAGGCAGAGGCCCAGTTCATGGCCAGCTGCTCTCAGCTTGCTGCCCCTGCCCCCAGAGTTCAACCATGGAAACCCCAGCAAGGAAGATCTCATCCCCACAGTCACAGCAGGGGACTGATGGCTATGGCAGATGAAGCCAGGTCAGGGTCCCCAGCATAGTCTGAGGACACCCAAGCGCCCTGGATCTGGAGCACAGGGCCCTCCAGCACCAGATGCATGCAGCTGCCCTTAGACCTTCTCTTTTGGCCCTTCCTCTTCGGGTCACCCCGCGGGACCTGTTGCTTCTCTGTAGCAACCCCCCACCCCAGCCATTCTTGGTTCTGCCTTGCAGGATCCCTCTCCCCCAAGGGAAGGAGGAAAGAGACTGCCATTCTTGTCTGCAGAAGGGTCCAGATCCTCCCCTGAGCTCCATCCTCATCCCCCAGCCTGGTCAGCTTCCAGACCAGTTCTCTAGTGCCTTATCTGAGGCTGCGGCCTGGGCCGTGCTGAGGAGATGACCCCTGCCCCAGCGGCCCCTGGCCTCCTCAGTGGAGCCCCCAAGTGTCCTGATTGGAACCCAAGGCCATACTCCCACTCCTGATGCTCACAGGGCCACCCCTCAGCCCCCAGGAGCTCTGGCCTGCAGGGCTGTGGCTCTGGGTAGTAGAAGGTAGATGCCACTGCCCTCACCCTGGGCTCCAGCCATCAAGGCCTCCTGGTTTAGATCAGGACGGCCCCTGCAGCTGGACAGGCTCCCCTCCTTAGGCTAAGGGAAGGGTTCCTCAGCGCAGTCTGGCCCGTGGAGTCAAGAGACCAAGAAGGTCACCCCTTCCTAGAGGCCACAGCTCCTGCCAACAGCAGATGCTCAGGCTCCACCAGGTAGGTGGGCCCGACTGCAGCTGCACAGAAGCTCCTGTGAGAGACCAGGCCCTGCCCCATGGCGCGCCCCTTACCGAGGAAGCCTTGTCCAAGAGGCACAGACAGCTCAGGTCAGCAGGAGGCTTGTGAGTGGGCTCCAGGCGAGGCCCCTCTTCCTCACAAGTTCAAGGCCTGGGAGCTCTTTGGGAGAAAGAGAAGGAGGAACCAGGGAAGGATCTAGAGCCAGCCACCTGGGAGGTGGGCCTTTTCCTTCGCTGCCCCACCCTCCTGCCTTCCCCAGGGAAGGGTGGTCCAGGAAACTGTCAGCACTACCAGACAGACACAAGTGTCTTGGGCCGGAGTCTAGCCAGAGGGAATGGAGATGGCACTCCCCGTCAGGATGTGCGGGGGCAGGGGGAGAAGTCCAGGCCCACGCAGAGGCAGCGTCCCCACTCCCATTGCCCCTCCACAGTGTCAAGGCCAAGGGGAGATGGGCAGCTGCACTCCCAAGACCAGGGGAGCCTCGGGCTTGCTTCTCTGTGGGCACATGGGTGTGGGGTTTGGAGGTGGGAATCTATTTTTTGTATTATGTTTCGTGCTACTGTAGTTTTGTGTGGCACTATTGTAATTTAAATTAAGTACTTGTATCGAGAGCCACTTGTGTGTGAGTGTCCTTCCAGGGTGCTGTGCATCCTTTGGAACCACAAGAAAGCCCCAGCCAGCCCAGAGCGGCCCACCCTAGCCTCACTAGGAAGAGGCTTTGGACCCTGAGGAACAGCTGGAGCTTCTTCCTGCCTGCACCCACCTAGCCGGCACCCCCCCAGCCAGCCGGGCTTCATGGGCAGGCTTGTGTGCACCCCTTACCCGTGAGAATGATGCATCTCATGGCCTGGGCCCAAGGGGCTCCCTGGTCAATGTCATCTTTCCATTATCTCAGAGCAAAAGAGTTTCTGGATCTCAGATGCTTGGGCAGGGCAGGCAGGAAATTCAAAGAGGTCCAAAAACAGCCTCCCCTGGCTTTTACATGTGTTCTTCCTGCTGCCTGGAATGTTCTGACTTCCCCACCTGGTGAACTCCTACCATCCTTCAGTGCCCCACTCACCATCACCTCCTCTAGGAAGCTTCAGGTCTGCATGGGGGGGCTCACACAGGCTTTCCTCTCCTTCCAGAGGGTATTAGTTTACTAGGACTGTTGTAACTGGGTACCACAAACACAGTGGCCTACATGACAGATTGAGGTGTTGGCCTCCCAAGTCTCTGGGGTTACGGGTGTGGGTCACCAAGCCCGGCCTGACTCTACCTGTCTTTAAAAGGAGTAGGTCGTTTCTCTGGCTATAAGACCTACAATGTACTCTCTTCTTCTGTCTTGGTAACCATCAGGCATGGGCGACTGAGGATGCCAGAGAGAGTGATATGCTTTGAGCTCAGATTGTCCCCATGAGGTGTGAAGGGGCCTGCGAGGCCAATAGGCCCCAGTGTCTCTCTTCGGGGCAGCTGGGAGAGCCCCCTCCCCTCCACCTCTTGTCCTCAGGAGAGCAGCCTGTTAAAAGAGCAGGCCCCTCTCTGTCACTGGCTCCTACCTCTTGTGTTTGACCCTGTTGTGTCCTGTTTGTTTTGTCTGGGGCAGTGCTGGGGTTAACCAGGCCTCAGGCTGCAAGCGCCCCACAGAGCCACACCCCAGGCCTCCAGCTTCTTTCTGGAGCCCAAACAGGCCAAGCCCTTTCCCACTGAGGCTCTGGGTCCCTTTTGTCCTTCAGGCTGGAATGTTCTCTGCACAGAGGGCACACCCCTCCCCAGCAGGATGGATGCGTGAATTCTGTTTAGACCCGCCATGAGTCATGTGCCTATTGGAGTGCAGCCATGTGCAAGAGTTCTCACCCGCCTCCCCTGGAGCTCACAGTCTGTGGGACAGAGAATTTCTCAGCCCTGATGCTCAGAGGAGGTGTCATTCAGGGACACTGGGTTGCAGGGCAGGAAGTGGCTGAGCTGGGTTCTGAACCCAGGCCGCTTGCTTGGAAAACGTGAGAAGCCGCTAGAAACAATGCCCCAGGGATGCCACGTGTGCAGAACACGCATGCGCGTGTACACACACACACACACACACACACACACACATATGAAGGCACAGGATGGAGGAGCTGGCTGCTGCCCACCCTTTTCCCAAGAAGGGAGCTTTTAGCCACCCTTCCCCCAGCCCTGGGCCTGCAGATGCCCTCCCTCCAGACAGGCCACCTCCCAGGGACTAAGGACAGGCTCCTTCCTCCCTGGGCTGGGGTCCCAGGGCCCCTTGCCGTCCTCATCTTCCTAGATCCTCGCCCAACCTTGTTCTCCCCCCAAACAGGACTTGAAACCCCAGCCTGGCCCTTCAGACTTCACCCGACACATGTGGAAACACACAGGATGTAACTTGGGAACAGCTGGAAAAAGTAAGCAATCTGTAACAATCGTGTAAGCAGAAGGGCCTGCAGAGGCCTCTGAAAGGGTGAGGGAGCAGGGGGTTAGGACAGACTTTAAACTTGTAAAGAGTTTGGTCCACTGAAGAGCCCAACCAGAACTTGGAAAACCTCAGAAGAGAAAACTGAGAAACTTTACCAAAGACCATCAGAGAATGCCCTTGAGCACCCTGCTGGTGGGCGGAAAAGTCCAATGTAATATTCAATGCCAGCTCTCCCCAAATTAATGTGTGATTTCAGCGTACTCTCAGCCAAAACCCCAAGATCATTTTGCATAGAATTTGACGAGCTTCTTCACATGAAAGGGAAAAAGCACAATCAGGACAATTCTGAAAAAAAAAAAAATTGAAACAACGAAGGAGCTATATTCCATATGTAAATATTTATAAAGCAATGGTAAATGAGAGCTGCTATAGGTTAGGAACAGGTACCAAACTGGAATAGACCAGAAGCCAGAGACAACCCTGCACATATATAGGAATTAGTGTAAGATAGAGGAAGCACTTCGTGAGTGGAGAAATGAACCATTTAATAAATGGTGTTGGGGGATCCATTTGAGAAAAACTGAATTTAGATGGAATTCCTTCCTACTGTGTACATCAGTAAGTTCTCTATGCATTAGAAACCTAAACAGACTAAAATTATAAATGTATTAGATAAAATATAACAATCTGTTTATAACTTTGGATTAGCAAAGCCACCTTTTTTTAGCATTTATTTTTACTGTAATTGGACACACAATACCTGTATTTCTTTTTCTTTTTTTAATTAAAATACCTTTATTTTTAATTTTTTTATTTTTATATGGTGCTGAGAATTGAACCCGGGCCTTGCACATGCTAGGCGAGTGCCCCACCCCTGAGCCACAACCCCAGTTCCCCTTTATTTCTTTCATGTGGTGCTGAGGATGGAACCCAGAGCCTCACATGAGCTAGGCAAGCACTGTACCACTGAGCCACAACCTCATACCAGCAAAGCCACCTTTTAAAAACCACAAAAAGAAAAACATAAAGAAGATAAACACATATGGCAGTACCGAAATTTCGTTCTTTTATAAACCAAGGTACCATGGGGCACGGGGTGCAGCTCAGCAGTAGAGCGCCTGCCTAGCATGATGAAGGTGCTGGATTCAACCCCCAGAATCACCAAAAAAAAGAAAGAAAAAGAGAAATCCAGAAATAAATGAGAAATAAAAAATTTTCCCCTATTCTCTGACCACCATTCACAAAGGAGGGCAGCTTAAAATGGGAATTCTCCTCAAGAAATGGGCTGGGAGAGGGCCAATCACAGTCCCCAAAACATAGGTACAGACAGGGAGGTGGACCCGGGGTGTGGCTCAGTTCTAGAATGCTTGCCTAGCATTCTGGAAGAACGCAAGTTCAGAGCCAGCCTCAGCAATTTAGCACTAAACAACTCAGTAAGACCCTGTCTCTAATAAAATACAAAACAGGACTGGGGATGTGGCTCAGTGGTCGAGTGCCCCTGAGTTCAATCCCTAGTACCCAAAAGAAAAAAAAAATTAAACTTAATAATAATTTAATTATTTACATGCTCATTTAAATGTGTTCCATATACATGTGTTCAATTTTTTATGATTCTAAACAGACTGATTTTTCAGAAATTCTTTTTAATTTTAAATTATCTTTACATCTAGAATCAAGAGAAACATATTTTAAATACTGGACTTAGTTTTCTTCCATCCTATGGGGCTTCATGAAGCAAGAAGTTAATCTAGTTAAAATAAGTAAATAGTAAAAAGAGTAGTTTGCTGCTCTGGCACAGTGGCACAAGCCTATAATCCCAGCAATTTGGGAGGCTGAGGCAGGAGGATAGCAGGTTCAAGGCCAGCCTGGGCAAGTTAGTGAGACCCTGTCTCAAAATAAAAAATAAAAAGAGGGCTGGGGATGTGGCTTAAGTTGTAGCGCGCTCCCCTGGCATGGGTGCGGTTTGATCCTCAGCACCACATACAAACAAAGATGTTGTGTCCGCCAAAAAACTAAAAAATAAATATTAAAACAAAAGACTCAGGTGGCACAAAGCCTGTGTCATTTATTTTAATAAATAAATTATAAATAAAAAGATCTGGGGATGTGGCTCAGTGGTAAAGCACCGCTGGGATCCATCTACAGTACACATTTAAAAAAATAGTATTTTTGCTAGTAATTTTTCTTTTTTAAGCAGGGATTGAACCCACCGTTTCATGCATGCCAGGCAAGCACTGTTCCACAAAGCAACATCCACATCCCTCTTATTAAATTTTTGATTGCACAAAAAAGATAAGGATTAAAACTTGTCATGTGGGGCTAGGATTGTGTCTCAGAGGTAGAGCGCCCGCTTTGCACCAGTAGGACCGGGGTTCGATTCTCAGCACCACATAAAATAAATAAATAAATAAATAAATAAATAAATAAAGGCATTGTGTTGTGTCCATCTTAAAAAAAAAAAAAAAGTGTCATGCCATTGAAACGGACTCTTTGGGAATTCAAGTTTTGTCTTCTTTCTATCCTGATTCCTACAAAGATCCTATATAAGCTTAATTTTTGTTTGAGTATAGTATGGGTTACTACATTTTGATTTTCAGTCTAGTGTGTTAGGGCCTAGAGCATAAATTAGTCCAAAAGAGCCACCACTTAAAACTGTTATCTGACCCACTTTTATTTGTATGGAGGATTTAACTCAGAAGCCCTTTACCACTGAGCTTTATCCCCAGTCCTTTTTATTTTTTATTTTTAAACAAGGTCTTGTTGCTCTGGTCTTGCTAAATTCAAGTGTTGAGGCCGGCCTCCAACTTGCAATCCTCCTGCTTCACGCTCCCCAGTTTCTAGGATTACAGGCATGTACCACCATGCCTGACTGTTATCTAACATTCTTTAAAATGTCATTGTTCCTTAGACGATGCTTTTTTAGGATAAAGGGCCCTGGTGCTGTCTGGGGCTCAGCGTTGCCTGGGAAATGCCCCTGTAGGAAGAACCCTGACACTGAAAGACTCTAGGTGGTGGCAGCCATGATGATAGGTATCCATGCTTTGGCCCCCATTTCTTGCTCCCAAATCTCCTTTCACCCTCTGCGGCTTCAGACATGAAAAATCGGCCTTCCGAGGGCTGGTGGTCAAAGCTGCTCTCTGGCTTCAGACCCCAGCTCATATTTGTTAACAATCTTCTTAAGCCAGTTTGCTGAGCGGATCCCCTGGAAATACCCTTTACCTTGTCTCCCCTCCACCCACACCAGCCCCTGCCTGTCAGGAGCACACCAAGAATCCCTATCAGCGCAGCTGCATTCCCTCAGCGAGCATCTGCTGAGGCCCAGGCACCTGGATTTCGGCACCTGCCGTGTTCCCAGAGCTGGGACCAGAGGTGGTCAAAACCGGCTCAGGAACTAGGACAGAAAAAAGAAAAGCCCAGGGTCAGGCAGGAGGCCCTAGTGGACCTAGGAAGTCATCTCAGCCTGGTAATTGACCCGCCCTCTCCAGGCAAGGCTGGAGGGAAGGAGAGGAGCCCCGGGCAAGAAAGGCCTGGCATATTCTGGAGCTACTTTTGTCCCTGGGCGGTGCATTGAGAGGTGACAGGTCTCTTTGCAAGGCCTCAGAGGCCATGGGAAAGGGCTCGGATTTGTTCCAAGAGTAACGGAAACACCTAGAGGGATTGGAGGCTTCTCAGCAGGAAGTGTGGGATCCAGTTGTTAAGATCCACCTGGCGCCTGGTTTTGTTTTATGGATTTTTGTAGAACTGGGACCAAAGCCCAGGGCCTCGCAGGGCTGGGTGAGCACTCTGCATCTGTACCTCCTAGACACCGCCCAGCCCCACCAGTTCTTTGAGGCCAAGATGGGACTTTGGCTTAGATTAGGACTTGGGATGTTCCAGCTGTCCAGGGCCATAGGACACACCTGAGCTGGGCCGTGTAGATCTGGAACCGTTGCTCAGTGTTCCTGGCTCGGGAATTTGAGAGGCACATCAGGAACAACGTCTCTGCTCCCACGAGTAGGACCTCCCCTCAGGAGGTCTCTTTTTGGTATGAGGTGAACCCAGGGGTGCTTTATGACTGAGCTGCATCCCCAGTCCTTGTTTATTTATTTATTTTTTGAGACAGGGTTTTGCTAAGTTGCTAAGGCTGACCTCCAACCTGTGTTCCTCCTGCCTCAGCCTCCTGAGTGGCTGGTATGTACCTCAGCGCCCTCTGGTCCTCTTCTGTATGTGGCCTGATGCCCACCAGGGCCTCCTTCTCAGCCTGGTGGTCTCAGGAGGGCTGAGCTTCCTACATGACAGTGGCTCCCACGGGGCAGGAAGCCCAGCCTGCCAGTGTGTTAGGCTCCTCCCCAGGGCCCAGGTTGACATCCTGCATATTCTATTCCTCGGAGCAGGGCTGTAGCTCAGTGGTAAAGTGCCCGGCTCAGTCCCTTATACCAGGCTCAACCTCTTATATCAGGCTCAAAATTAAAAGATAAAAGGAGGGCTGAGTGTGGTGGCACACGCCTGTAATCCCAGTGACCCAGGAGGCCGACACAGGAGTATCTCAAGTTCAAGGACAGCCTCAGCAATTAGTCAGACCCAGTCTCCCAATAAAAGCAAAAGGGCTAGGGATGTGGCTCAGTGGTAGAGACTCCCTGGGTTCAATCCCCAGTACCAAAAAAGAAAAAAAAATTAATATCCTGTGGATACCAGGGGACCGCTGACAATCTTCCTGCCCGTCCCACCCAGAGCTCTTAGTCTGGGTCTCACTGGGCACATGGCTTCTCTTGTGAACACCAGTGTCTCTGAGCAAAGTATGACTAGTTGGTCCAGTCTGGCATGGAGATTTGAAAACTGTATGGAAAGGACTTGGCACGTGCTAGGAGCTCACTGGGTCACCAGGTCATCAGGAGCCTGACTCTCCATCCTCTCCAAGGCTGGGAACACCCCAGGACACATCTGTAGTCAATTTCTCTGAAGAAGCCCAGGGTTCAAAGCAATCTGGGTGACCCGAGTGCAGAGTCCAGGTCTCTGCCCCCAGTCCAGGTGGACTTCTAACTCTGGGCCCAGGGACCCTGCTGCCTTGCCACCCAAGGCTAAGGGTGCTCTTACAGAACGCAAGCTCATTGCTGATCATTGGAGGCCAGTCCCTCCCTCCCCCACTCACTTCCAATGGTTAGAAATACTCAGACTCAACCTGCACCACCTTGTGGGCCAGCAGGGGGAGGTGCTGGAGATGGATCCCGCCCTCCTGCATGCGAGGCAGGTCTGGACCTGAGCTACACCTGCAGCCCAGAGCCCTCCTCTGCTATTTGCTGGTTCTATTCTAATTTGTCTGTGTCAATGTTGGTTTCCTTTTGAAGGGCTGGGGCTCAGATCCAAGGCCTCACACCTGCTGGGTGGGAACTCTGCCCCTAGGCCACACCCCTGGTCCTAGTTTCCATTTCCAGGCTGAACAATGCAAGCTCCTTGGCATTTGCTCTCTTCTGCTTTTATTTATTTTTAAACTGGGGGGGGGGGCTGGAATGACCCCAGGGCCTTGCGAGTGGAGCTACATCTGTCTGCTGTTTTCGTGTTTTCCAGTAGTGAACATCTGCCCGTTCGTTCTGTTGGGACCTGCTTGGGAACGGACACACTGGGCAGTGCCTGGGGCCGGGCCTGGCCTAGGCTTGGCTGCGGGTTCTGTGAAAAATGAAGGATCACAGGGCTGGCGTGAGGCAGCGGGAGCCAGGATGGCAGCGCCAATCCGTCCTTGGTTATACATAGCTGAACAGCAGAAGGTTATGTCATTGACTAATCAGGAGTGAGATGGGACACAGATGGGCCTCTCCACGGCAGGAAGCACATCTTCTCACTATTAGAAGTGCTCTAGTCTGATGTGGCACACGCCTGTAATCCCAGCCACTCAGGAGGCTGAGGCAGGAGTATCGCAAGTTCGAGGCTAGCCTCAGCAACTTGGTGAGCCCCTGTCTCAAAAATATAAAAGTAAAAAGGATTGGGGATGTGGCTTAATGTGGCACCCCAGGATTTAGTCCTCAGTACATCTCCAAAAGGAAAAAAGAATTGAAATGTTCTAGGGAATCAGCACATGGGCTCTGGAGACGGAAGTCCTGGGTTCAGAAGTCCTGGGTTCACGTCTTGCCTCTGCCCTCATTTACTGCATAACTGCTGATGGCTGTTTTGACTGAAATGGATTTGTTGGAGAGAGAAGCTTCAGAAAAAATGCAGTTGAAGTGGTAAATCACAGTCCCTGTAACCTTCAAAATAAATTGTCGCCATTACGGGAGAGGTTTTCCCCTTTGGGTGAATAGGGTACACAGAATGGAGTAAACCTGAACTTAACACTCATATTAAGTGGTAATGGGAATGCACAAACTTGCAGATTTTTTCCAACAAATGTAAATTGTGAACCAAGTGATCGGCATCCTCAAAATCAGAATGCCGCGTTCTCTTGAGTGTCCTGCTGGAGGAACATGTGGTCCCAAATTGTAGTTTATATTAAGGTCAAATTCAGGATCCAGGGAGTGGCCACATTTTAATTCTAAAACACAAGGAGACAGACTGATTTTTATGAGTGTAGGCAAATGACTATTTGAGGCAGTCTGCATGGTTGAGAGTGGATCGATGAGTGGTGGCTGGATGCAGGAGTCTAGAGGTCGGTCAAAACCAAAGCTTGCAGAGGGAGATTTGAAAGGGTTGAGCAAAGAGGAAGACCGTTGGATTTCCTGGATCTCTGCAAAGCCTCTTGTGGAGGTCATGGGTTTCCTCTTTGGGGTGCTCCTCTGCTCAAAGCACCTGGAGAGTGCAGAGCCCCCTGGCCACTCTGCAGTCTGCATTAGGCAACATCAATCAAGACCCTAATGTCCACCTCAGCAAGACGCAGGGCTCTAGTGTCAGATGTCATATCAGCTGTGGTCAGCCTCTGAACAGAAGGAAAAGAAGCCACCAACAGCACACACCTGTCACCCAGGGCAGCTGATGGCCAGGGTGGCCCAGGCATGGTCACATCCCAGATGTGACGTCCGCCCCAGGATGAGGCGTGGCTTTCTGCAAGAGTCACAGAAACAGTCCTGCAGGAGGGCTTACCTCTGGGGCTTGCTGGGCTCAGAGAAGGTGCCTCCAAAACACAGTGGGGTTTGGGGTGTGTCGGGATCATGACCTAGGAGAAAGCTGGTGGCTTCTGCCCAGCCAAGCACTGGGAGCCCCCGGAGTTCCCTGATCTATGCGAAGAGGAGGCTGCAAAAGGGATTGGGGCCTCCTCCACCCCCACCTTGAAATCCCCTTATCTATCTCAGGAAAGAAGGCTGGAGGTCGCTGCCCCTGGACAGATGTCCCTTACAAGATAGTGTTTGTCCCTGGGGCTCATTCAGATTCTAAAGAGGATGTAGCCCAGTAGTCAGACCTACTGGGTTCCATCCCCAGCACATGTACACACACACACACACACACACACACACAATTCTGGAACTATTCATTAACCAAATAATCATTTATATGCCCTCAAAATTGCCAACATTCTACATTCTCTTCCTGCTATATAGAAAAAGTGACATATAAGTTTGGCCAGACACAGGGGTACACGCCAGTAATCACAGTATCATGGGAGGCTGAGGCAGGAGGATTGTGAGTTCAAAGCCAACCTCAGCAAAAGCAAGGCACTAAGCCACTCAGTGAAACCCTGTCTCTAAATAAAATACAAAATAGGGCTGGGGATGGGGCCCGGCGGTTGAGTGCCCCTGAGTTTCATCCTCAGTACTAAAAAAAAAAAAAAAAAAAAAAAAAAAAAAAAAAGCTAGCAGTTTTTCAACAAGGCCTGATGGTACACACCTGAAGAGGCTGAGGCAGAAGCATCACAAGTTCATGGCCAGCTTTAGTAATTTAGCAAGACTGTCTCAAAATAAATAAAAATGGGCTGGAGATGTGGCTCAGTGGTAGATCACCCCTAGTTTCAATCCCTGGTACTGAAATATATATATATATATATATATATATATATATATATATATATATATATAGAGAGAGAGAGAGAGAGAGAGAGAGAGAGAGAGAGAGAGAGAGAGCAGGTTTTTTTTGATCACCCAGTAAATGGGTCAGAGCAACACATCCAAATGAAGAATACAATATCTTTCAAGTGCAGAGGTGCCCACTAGGCACCATGCTGCTTTCTTGGATGTAGGGGTACCAGATGGAGCAACTGTAGAAGGGTATCTCGGCATACCCACACTGCTGGACCCCTAGATATTTTGCTGAGATAGAAGGCTCTGAATTCCAGCTGGACTTCCTCCCCCTAACCCTCACATGCACATGGATCACCGAGTGTAGGACAGTCACCACTTCAGTGTGACGACGTCCATGTAATGGGCCAGGTGGTACCTCGTGGAAGAGGAAGGTCATCGAGATCTCTGAACTAAGTTGGGATGTTGGCCTAGAGAGTTGACACACTCCTGAGGCAGGACAGTGAAGGTGTCTTGCTGTCCTTTCCAGATCAGAAAGTCCCTTGTGATGGCCATGATGGACAGGGAAGGGGAAGGAAGGCAAGTTGCAGATCAGTAGCTGCGTGCCAGAATTGGGGATTGGAGTGTGTCATTTGATGGTGTGGGATGGAGGTGAGCATGTCACATGGTGGCTTATGATGGGTGTGAGTGTGTCATATGATGGTTTGGGACCGTGGGACCAGATCATGACACCGTATCTAGATGGTGGCTGCAATAGAGTCACTGACCTTATAATAACCCACACTCATCCCCCTGAGCCTTCTGCACAGACCAAACAGATGGGGGGAATGGGATGTGGTGGGAATCACCACTCCTGCGTCTTTCAAGTCCTGACGGTGACAGTGACCTCTGAAATCCCTCTGGAAATGCAGTGTGCTTTTGGTTTATGAATTTTTAAGGTAGAGGTGTCCTAGTGGCTTGAGTAAGGCACTGGGTTCAATCCTCAGCACCACATAAAAATAAATAAAACAAAGGTATTGTGTCCATCTACAATTAAAAACTTTTTTAAAAGAAGATTTCATAGAGTACAGGTCTGGTAGTAATGAATTCTCTCAGCTTTTGTTAATCTGAAGAAGTCTTTGTTTGACCACATTTTTAGAAATTTATGTATGATAATATTGACTTTTTGTATGTACAGTTTAATGAGTTTTGAGACGTGTATAGAATCATGTAACCACAATCAGGATACAGAAAAATTGTGCTTTCATTTTAAAGAATCCTTATTTTAAAATAATTATAGTGTGCATGTATGAACGTGTAACAATGAATCCCACTATTATGTATGATTATAATGCACCAATAAACAAATTTAAAAAAATAAAATAATTATAGACTCACAGGAAGTTGCAGAAACTTGCATAAAGATTCCTATGTACCCTTTACCTATCCTGCATAAATATAGCCAATGTCAAAACCGGATATAATCACCTCAAAAAACTGTACCAGTATAATACTGTTAAGCAGAATACAGACATTATTCAGATGTCACTAGTTTTTGTATGCATTCTTTTTTTTAATAGCCTTATAGTAAGGTTTTTGTTTTTATTTATTTGTTTTGTTAAGTACTAGGAATTGAACCCAGGAACACTTAACCACTAAGCAACATCCTCAGCCCTTTTTTCATTTTTTATTTTGAGACAGGGTCTTGCTAAGTGGCTTAGGGACCTGTTAAATTGCTGAGGCTGGCTTTGAACTTTTGATCCTCCTACCTCAGCCTCTCATGACACTGGGATTACATGCATGATCCACCATGCCCAGCAATGGATGCATTACGATTTTTGTTGTTGTTGGTTGGTTTGTTTTCGTACCAGGGTTTGGATTGAACCAAGGGGCGCTTAACCACTGAGTCATATCCCCAACCTTTTTTATGTTTTATGTTGAGACAGGGTCTCACTAAATTGCTTAAGGCCTCAATAAATTGCCAAGGCTGGCTTTGAACTTGCAATCCTCCTGCCTCAACTTCCCAAATTGCTGTGAATACAGGCGTGTGCCACAGTGCCTGGTCAGGCTCAAATGATCCTCCTGCCTCAATCCTCTGATTGGTTAGAACTACAGGAACGTGTCATTATGCCCAACCAGTTTAAATTTTCAGAGTCTGTTTCTGCACCTGTAAGATGAAGCTAATAATGGCCATGTCATAGCTCATGTGAGGTAATGGTTATAAGGGCTTTTCTTTTGGCACAGTGGCTTGTGCCTGTAATTCCAGTGACTCAGGAGGCTGAGGCAGAAGGACCACTTGTTCAAAGCCAGCCTGGGCAACTTATAGAGACCCTGACTCAAAAAAAGAGGGGCGTTCTGGGGATGCAGGTCAGTGGTAGAGCACCCCTGGGTTCATTCCCCAGTTGTGTGTGTGTGCTCGCGCACGCGCACACACACACACACACACACGCACACATAATTTAGAGTAATTTGTGGCATATAGAGCTTACTAAGTATCAGGTTTTTCCTTTGCTTCATTTTAATCCATTCATTCATTTAACAAATATTGAGAAGCTACATGTCTAGGAATTGTGCCTGGTGCTGGGAGTGCCCTATTGAGTGAGATTGAGTGAGATGGGGTTCTTGATAACTACAATAAAGGCAGTCATTGCATAAGTAAGTGCAAGTCCAAAGAGCACTCTGGGAGTGGCATTGCAGGGGAATATAAAAGTGCGTTCTTGGGCTGGGGGTGCAGCTCAGGATAGAGTACTTGCCTAGCAAGGGTCAGGCAGAGGTTCAAAACAGTGCATCTCTCTGAGGCAGTCGTCTTTCAGCTTCACAAGCAGGAACTTAGCAATTTTCCAGGTACAGGGTAGGGAATTGGCTAGGTGTGGGGCTGTGTGTGTAAAGGCTGACTTAGGAAGTGGCTCGGACAGATACAAGCAATTGGAAGAAGACGAGGAGGCTGAAGATCAGAGAGAGACAGGGTGGAGGCAGGGAGAGAGAGAGGTGGGGACCATTGACTGTGTCCTGCAGGCCATAAGGAGGATGGTCTTCATCCTCAGAAAATGGACTCTAGAGAGAGTGTAGTGGCTGAGGATATAGCTGGTTGGTAAAGCACTTGCCTTGCATGCACTAGGCCTTGAGTTCAATCCCCAGCACCACCACCAAAAAAAAAAAAAAGAAAAAGAAAAAAGAAAACACTATGGGGAGTATAAGCAGCAGGGAGTGGAGTGAATAACATGGTTCATTTTGGGTTCTCTGGCTGGTTATGCAGAGAACAAACTGGAAGAGGCTGGAATGGAGTCAGGGAGGCCAGTCAGGAAGCTGAGAAAAAAGGAGAGTGTGGAGCCACCAGGACAGCAAGGAGCCTACACTTGGACCTAAGCACCAGTTCTATTTCCTTCCAGAGAATTAGGGCAAACATCTGGTTCCAAAGAGGGCTTGGGCTGGTTCATTAGTTAGGTCTCGTGAAGTTTAAGATATTACCACTAGGCGGCGCAAGAACCCAAAGAGACGCTTAGAATCAGCAGAGTCCTTGGGGGAACTGAGTCCTGGGAGGCAAAGACAGCCAGAAGGGGGTCCCCTTCCTTTGCCCAGTTAGATGGCTGACTCTCGAAAGCAGGAAGGAAACTGGAAGGAATCCTGGACTGTGTGTTCGAAAATGTGAGTTCAAGTCCTTCCTCCACAGCTTCCAGTTTTAGGCGAGTTATTTTACCCCTGGAGCCCTCAACATCTGCAAGAAGGCAGCTAATTATCTTTGTCAGTGGATTTAGAGAGAGGTCCTGAGTTTAATTTCCCCCTTCGACTGCATACTGACTCTATAATTTAGGTCAAGTGATGTCACCTCTTGGATAAACAGTTTGCATCTCTGTTAAATGCATTTTTTGTGTGTGTGTGTGTGTGCCAGGGATTGGACCCAAGGGCACTTTTACTATTGAGCCACATCCCCAGCCCCTTTGTATTTTATTTAGAGAAAGAGTCTGCTAAGTTGCTTAGGGCCTTGCTAAGTTGCTAAGACTGGCTTTGAACTCCTGATCCCTTTGCCACAGCCTCCTGAGCTGTTGCGATTATAGGCATGCACCACCACCCCTGGCTTCAATGGGAATTTTAACCTATCCCTTGCGTGGGTGCAAATTTTAAATGAGATACTGTCTGCATGTAGTTAATGCAGGGCTGACAGATAATAATTGTTCAATACATGTGTATTATTATAGAAATTTAACTCATATTTATTAAGTATTTCATGAATTTCTAGGCCTGGGTCTATGCTACTATCCTCTGCCAATAATTCTGTTGGGGCAGAAGAGAGGAAGAATCCTTCTTTTCTGAGCCTCAGTTTCTCCAACAGAGACACAGGGATTAAGATGGGATTGGATACTCAGTAGGAGCCTGTCCAGCCCTGATATTCCAGGCTTTTCTTCTCCCTCCCTCCCTCGTTCCTTTTCTTTTCTTCCATTTATCCATCATTTATTCATTCCTTCAACAATTATTTATTGACAATCTACTATATTCCAGGTGCAGGAACCAAAACAGACCCACATTAAAATGGTTGGGCATCACTGAGAGCCAGTCCATTGGAAAAATGTTGGTTCAAAAAGCTTTGTTCTCCCTTCCAGCCATCAATCCTTGCGAGTTATTTTGTGTTTGGAATAGGAAAACCGTGCCTCTCTGTGTGGCTCTGTACACACACAGGAGCGCACAGACTCATTTATATAGAACATTTGCAGCCCGTTGTCATGGGAACCATTTTTTTTTAGTGTCTCTGGGCATGAGGGCTGCCTGTGAGTAGAGGAGCTTTTATGGAACACCCCCTGCATGCACTTTTGTGTGGTGTGAGATCCTGCTGCGAGAGGAGCCTCCAGAGCCAGTGTGGGCCCTTTTGATCATTGCTGCCTGTTTCCCTTATTGATCTTGTCAGATATGAGTGAATTTGACTGAGGGAACCGAATGTCTAACTCAGTGACTAGTGGTCAAGATCCTCTGGGACATTTGCCAACTTGGTGGGACACAGAGGTCAGAGTTTGAGTTGTTTTTTTTGTTTTGTTTTGTTTTTTGTTTTGTGTGTGTGTGTGTTTTGAAACCCCCAATTTGAGACTGTTGAAGGATTTGGGAAAGACTTGGATGAAAAGACAGAAAGCAGCCAGGGAATGTATTTTCAGAAACGACAGCTGCAGCAGCCACTTTTGAACTCAGTGGGCAGTGCCAGAGCCAGGAAGGGGCAGAGCGCCAGCCCAGAAGGTGGGGCAGGGAACCACTCTCCCCTGAGCCTCCACTCTGGGGGGGCCTGGCTCCTTTGTCAGGGCTTTGCATGTGGGATCCTCTGTAATCCTCAAATCAGCTCTGTGAGAGGGACATTGTCATTCCTAGTGGGAAACTGGGATCTGGAGGGCAAAGGAGCCAGGAAGTGGTGGAACAGATTCAGACCTACTTTGAGTCTGACCTCACAGTCCACTGTCCTGGTCCATTTTCTGTTGCTGCAACTGAGTGCCACCAACTGGGTAATTTATAAGAAAAATAAATGTGTTTCTTATAGTCCAAGAGCCTGGCACCGGCATCTGGTGAGGGCCTCCTGCTGCAGGAGAACATGGCGGAGTGCCTTACACAGTAAGGCAGAGCAAGCAGGCTAACTCCGGTCTCTGTTCCTCTTTTAATAAAGCCACTACTGCCATCCTAGGGGCCCCACCCTTGTGACCTCATCTAATTCTAATCACTGCAAGTCAAGGGATCTCCGTCTATTGATCTCCACCTCTAATTACCATTATCAAGATTTCTGGAGATGAAATTTCCAGAACATTGGAGGCTTATTTAAACCATGGTACCCAGTACACTGAGCCACCTCTGCAGTCAGGTTTCTCCTCACCTCCAGGCCAGGAGTGGAGTGAGGGTCAGCCAGGAATGGTAATCCAGAGATTCTAGTCCTTGCAGACCTCACGTCATGGTGGCAGGTCCTGTCACGGGGCAGCTACGAGGCTGACCAGACCAAGTATAGCAGGAGACCTCTTGAACACAAGAGCTGGCTTGCATTCTGGTTTCTTGAGAGCTTCCTATCTATTGGGAGCTCTGATTTATTTTGGTGCTGGGGATGGAACCCAGGGCCTCATGCAGTCTAAGCACACACTCTACCATTGACCTTTACCCCCAACGGGTGCTTTCCACTTTTTCATTTATAAAGTCTTAGGAGATCAAGGCTGGTATCATCATGACTACACTACAGATAGAAGCTGAAGTTCAGATTACAATGCTAGTAAGCTGAGATGGGAACCCAAGTAACCTAGCTCCAAGCCCGGGACTCTTAACCGCTGTGCCCTTCTGGCCCATGATTTAGAGCTCTGTGCTGCTACCACAGAGCCGTGTGGCATTTACCCTCCCCAAAGAGCTTGAGCTGTTTGAGAGATAAGGAAGAGCTGAAGAGGGAGGGGGATCCCCATTGATTGACAGTCTCCTGTGTGTCCAGACTGTGCTGGATCTTTCCACCTTGCAACTTCCTGGGAACATTGGAACTATCATCAAGTCCTACGCACAGAGGAGAGGAATTGAGGTCCAGAGGGTGAAGCAATTCAACTAAGGTCTCGATCAGTCTGGGAGGCCCGTCCTGACTGCCCTGAGCAGGGGCCAGTTGGTCTGAAGCCGGTGCCCTCCCCTGCCAGCCTCTTCGTGGACTCCTCCTCGTGTCTTCCTGACTACGTCCTCTTAGCCAAGCTAGTGCCAGTCCCTGGACAGTCCAGTGATTTCCCCAGGAGCCCTTGACTGTAGTTTCATTTAAGTTATGAAAACAAAGCAAAATTAAAATCTCTTCTGCGTCTCACTCTGTCTGCACGCCTTGGGCTGCCCAGGTTGGCCGGGAGATGACTGACTTGGCACACATGTGGCATCGGTTAAAAAAAAAAAAAAATCAGCCAACCAAAAGGGAGGCCTTGAGGACCCACTGTGTGCTAAACAGTCCCGAGCACCTATTCCGTACAGGGTAACAGAGGCTGAGCAGAGTTAGAATGACACCAATATCAGCTGTCACCACGTACTGACCAATCAGCCTCTTTGCAAATTTTTGGGCTATTCCTTTTGGATCCTGGTGAGTCTTAAGGCTGGGAAAGCTACAAACTGGACCCCAACCAGAGCATGGGCTAGGTCACCTCAGAGGGTCCCACTCTGAGTGGTCTGACCTATCAGAACCCTTGGTCCTGGTGATTGGCCAAAGAACTGACACATGTCTCAATGAGAGCCAATGAGTCTTGGATTGGGGAATGTGGTTGAAACTATTGGGAACAATGAATCCCTATTTCTGTTGGAGGTGCTGAGGCAGTAGGATGTGAGCCTGGTATTGCTGGCAGCCACCTTGTCATCATGAGGCAAGAACTGCCAAAAACAGGCCAGGAGAAAAGGAAACTGTTCTGAGAGATGGAGCGAAGGATATTGAATCCTAATGGTGTCGTCTGAGCTCCTCAAGGAGCCCTGCCTAAACCTAGCTTTCCCCTGTACTTTGTAGTTATATAGGCAAAAGAGTTCTTTGTTTTTGGTTGGCCAGATTAAATTGGCTTTTCTGCCAATTTGAGCCCTGATGCTCTCTGACTGAGCAATCGCTGTGACCAGAGGCTGGAGTAGCTCTCCATCTCTAGGAGTCTAACCAAGGAAACATGTTCTCCCAACCACAATCACCATGTGTCGGTCAGAGAGGGCATGAATGTGGAGCAGAAGCAGGAGGCCAGCAGATGAGAATCCCTTCAGAATAGCTGTGCCTCCTGGAGCAAATAACTTTCCCTCTCTGAATACTGATTTTCCCACCCGCAGTGTGGACGTGAGTGGCCATGGGATATTACGGGAATCATAACATCTGTAATATAGAATTGTCAGAATTACTAAGAAAATGCCACAAAGCACCTACCAAATGATAAATGTCTGGCACACATTAAATGCTCAACGCTTACTACAGCTGGTGTTCCCAGAGAGCTTGGGGGAGATGACCTCTGAGGACCCCAAGGAGACAGAGGTAAGCATTGGAGTTGGCAGCAAACTTCAAGTGCTTCCCCTTGAGCCGCGTAAGACCAGGGGCTGCGTCTCCCAGGGCAGCCTGGGGGATGGAAGAGACTTGGCTTGGTGTTGGGAGGCCCTGGTTCTGCTGCCAGCCCAGTGAGTGGCCTTCTGCTCTTCACCGTGCTCCCTACCTGTGGCACTCCACACACCTCCTGGCTGTCCTCCCTGTGTCCTTCCCTCTACAGTGAAGAATTCTGAGCACTGTCAAACAAAGGGGGCCAGTGCTGCAGAGAGTTATTTGCTCAGAGCCCCTCCCCGCCCTCCGGGTCCTCATACCAGCTGCCCAGGACTCTGCACCTAACTCTTCTCTCCCTGGTATTCCCAGGGTCACTCTGAGCTAGTTCCTGGACAAGGGTCCAGCCAACTGCTTCTACTGTTCCCTCCCAGTGGTAGGTTCTCGTTTCTCCTCAGTCCACTGTCATCCCCAGCCAGTTCAACCCTTCGTCCCCTGCGGGGAGTAGGCAAGACTTCCCAGGTCTTTCCTTGGGAGCTCACAAACTCTTAGTCATGCTTCAAAACCCAAGTCCCAATTCCTCCAGGCTGCCTTTGCTTTCCTTAACAGGTACTCATCATGCCAGCTCCACATTAGTTCCTTAACCCAAACATAGAGGATGGTGAAACAGACACAATAAATGCTCAACGCTTTCATGGCACACACAGTGTTTTTCTCCCTCTGTCTCACAAATTGGGCCACACACAAAGTTGCAGCAAGTCCTAACCACACCCCTCTCCTGTGGGCACATACACATATGCACAAGAGACACCAAAAAAAAAAAAAAAAACACAGGGATTTGCTCTCTTCTTGATTATAAAAGAGACACAAAGTCTCTTTCCACCACACCCTCATGCATACACAACATAATGCAAATGTACAAATTACACATCATAAAAACATACAGAGAGGCATGTTTTCTGTTTTATTTTTCCTGCTTCACCCGCACCTCCACAATATACATGTAGAGACAGTTTCTCTGCTGAATCTACCAATGCACACGCCTGGAGAGCCCGCGCTCCTCTCTGCTTCCCTCCCACACCCACTTATCCCTCTCTCTCTCTCTCTCTCTCTCTCTCTCTCTCTCTCTCTCTCTCACACACACACACACACACACACACACACACACACACGTGCAGTAAAAATCCCCAAATATAACCGTCTGTCTTTCCTTCACACATAAACACACAGGCATGCAGAATCCATCCCTTCCCCCTTTTCTCTCTCTCTCTCTCTCTCTCTCTCTCTCTCTCTCTCTCTCACACACACACACACACACACACACACACACACACACGCAGCTGCAGAGCCCCGGGTCATACTCCAGTGCAGGCGCCAGGCAGGAGACAAAGGTCGCCAAGACTCCCGCGCCCCGCACCGGACACCACACAGCCTCTCCCCGACTCCTCCTGCCGTCAAAGCCAGTCTCGGCGGGTCTGGACTCTGCACCCCGAAGCCTGAGGCTGGAGCCCGCGCCCGCCCCTCCGAGGTCCCCAGGCAGCCCTGGCCGCGAGCTCCCGGCGCGCCAAGGGTTAAGGGGCTCGCGGGGGGGGGGGGGGGGGACGGGAGGGGCAGTCCGGCCTCCGGGTGTGATTGGCTGCGCCGCCCGGGCCCGGGCTCCCGCGCCCCGCCATTGGCCCGTGGCGGGCCCCGCCTTCCCGGGCGTGGGCGCTGGAGCCGCGCGCTCGCCCGCGGGGAGCCAGGCGCGCGGCCTGGGCCAGCCAGCTTCGCCGTCCGAGCTGTGCAGCGCGCTGGGAGCCAGAGCCGGAGTCGGAGCCGGAGCCGCCAGCCGGAGCCGCCAGCCGGAAGCCGCGAGCCGGGAGCCCGAGCCCGGCCGGAGCCGAGCACGCGCGCTATGGTGAGTGCGGTTCCAGCCTGCACACTGTTGCGGTCCAGCCTCGACGGTCTCCGCCGGCCTCCGGGGATGGCACCCGGGCCCGCCCGACTCGCGGGGGCTGGGCGCCCGCTGCAGTGCAACCCCCGCTTGGCCCTCGGGAGCGTGAAGCTGAGGGGCGCCCGGGCAGGGCTCTCGGCTCGCCCCGGTCCCCACGCCCCTCGCTGGCTTCATGGCCTGAGGCCGGTCGCGCGGCTTGGTTCTGGGGGCAGCTGGCCCGGGCTGGGTGGGGAGGACTCGCGGTGGCCGGTTCGGCTTGGGGACCGTTGGTGCGGTCTGATTTGGGGCATCCGGAAGTCCTTTCACCCTGCTTGGCGTGCAGACCCTTGGCAGCGGGCTTTGAGGGTGGTGGTGATTCCGAGGCTCTGAATCCACCTGGACCTGAGTGTCCGGAAAGCTGGGGGCATTCTGAGGCTCCATTGGGAAGTGGTGTGTGGCTGCACTGTGAGCATTCGCAGGGCTAGACTGGGACACTCCGACACTGCTGATCCCGATGTGGCATAAGGGTTGGTGATTGTGGCCAGGCCAGGTTGGAGGCTGTCAGAGACCAGGGGCACTTGGAGGCTCCACGTTCAGAGGTCTGGTCTTCCCAGCAAGTCTTCAGAGGAGGGGCCAGGTGCTGGCAGGGATGGGCAGAGGCACCAGAGAAAAGGGGGACCCAGGGGAGGAAGTTTCATGGGGGTCTCTGAAGCCCTCAGGGAAATCCTTTTGGTCCAGGCTTATCCAACATGGTCCTTGTCTGGAGGGAGTTGGCTCCGCCCAGAGCCAAGGCCTCTGGTCACCTCTCCAGGGCCTGGAGATTTCCTCTCCATCACCAGGAAGAGGCCACCTGCTTCTCTTTGGCCCTTTTCCAATGGACAAGTCCCTCTGATTCTGTCGCCTACCAGTCAGGTTCTGTGCCCTCTGCAGTAGGCACAAGGTATCAGGTCAGGCCCCAGGAGAGCACGTGCCAGTGATGATGGATGCCAGTCTCAGGGATGCAGCTCTTCTATTTCTCTTGTGATGCTGCTGCCAAGACTGAGGGGCACATTGGGAACAGCTGAAGAGCCCCCAGTGACTACCCAGGACCACTCCCTGCTCTGCTCAGCTCCAAGAGACTCCTTACAAACTCCCTTTCCCTGTCAGTCACTTCTAGAATTTTCTTCCTTATGCACCAACTAGAATCTTCCTCCTGTGTACCACCACCTACCTCTGTAGAGAACTGTGGCTTTTTTCTACCTGCCAAAGCACCCAGACACGGTCTTGGACTCCACCTACCTCTGATTTAAGAATCCCACAGGAATGCTCTGCTTGGTCAGTTTCACTGTTAGGGTGCATTACCCGGGGACCAGCACTTGATTCAAAGTCTTAAAATATGAGTCATAAAAGAGGGTAAGTCTGTGAGATCATGTCACCCATTGTGCCTTCAAGCCCACTCTGACCTAAGTTACATGGAAGGAAGTCTTTTTTCCTCCTTAAAAACCATCATAAAGAGGAAGAGGGAGAGGTCCCCACCTTGCCTTGGTGACACTTTCCAGAACCTCACATCTGAGAAGCCTCCCAGCCCATCAGGAAGATTCCAGATTCTGGCATCAAACAGGTCTAGGTTCGAGTTCCAGCTCCTCCACTTCCCCACAGGGACTTTGGTCAACTTGCACCATTTTCCCTGGGTTACAACTTGGCTCATCAATGACAGGAGATGATAAGTCTTATCTTCTAGGGATAAATTGGAAATTGGTTGAGATAACCCAAGTGAGAATGTTTTGCTTGGATATAGGTTAGTTTCCTTACTTTTACAACCTTGAGCTCAGGTTGGGAAGTTCTACCTAAAGTCTGACCTGTTTGAAAGTCTGGAAGAAGGATTAATGTTTATCATGATATGAGGAGAGGAGGACAGTGATATGTAGATAATATTTTGTGTGTCATTCAACAGAGATTTATTAAACACTTATTATATACCAAACCTTGTGCAGGGAAAGAAAAAACTGAAATACCATGTTAAGAGAGTGTCCACCAGTCCTTCAATGTCTACCTGGTCCTCAGGCTATGTGGCATGTCCTTAGGAGAGGTGGCAGTATCACACCAGGAGAGGGCTGACTTCTGGCTGGAGAGATGAGAGAAGGCATCACTGAGCAGGTGGCATGTGAATTGGAAAATTCATCCCAGTTCGGGGACCTGGGTGACATAGGAGCAGAATGACATGGAACTCTGAAAGCCCAGGATGGAGCTGGCCTAGCAAGTGTGTGAGGGAGCCGGGAAGAGGGGGGGAAACAGGTAGAGGGGTGCAGGGGCAGAGAGCAGGCTGCAGCAGGCTGAGTGGAGGCCCCAGGGTGGATCCTTGACACACCACCTATGATTGGGGTGGGGCTGATGCCAGGCTTCCTTGGCCCCTGTCATTTAGCTTTCCCCCAAACAGGGGTCCCTGGGCCGTCATTCCTGAGGTGGGGGCTATTCAGGACTGCCACAGCATTTGCCCCGATCTCCTGCTCTGTGGACACTGAAGTCTAGTGTCCTTCCCCTCCACCGTGGCCAAGGTTCCCCTGGCCCCTGGGTCCTGATGGGGCTCCTTGGCAGACCCTGTGGGCTGCTTCCTGCTCTGCTGCCCGACTCCCCCAAGCTCCGCTCCCCACCAGGTCTCTCCCCCGTGGCAGGGAGTCAGCACTGATCTTAAAACTCAGTGGAGGGGCTGGGCTGGGGCTCCCTGGGGGAGCGCTCCCCGGGTTCCAGCCTCAGCACCACCTAAAAATAAATAAAATAAAGGCATAAAAATATAATAACATTATTAAAAAGAAAAAACCCTCAGTGGACCCACCCCACCTCCGTGTAGGCTGGGGGATGAGGTGGCTTTTTGTACCCCCTGCCTCTGGCTGTCCTCAGACCACCCAGCATCAGGCACAGAGAGGTGTGGGAGGCTGCCAGGGCACAGTGCCAGGACAGGCACCCATCGCCTGGATGTTTGAAACGTGAGCCAGACAGGCAGGCCCCGGGGAAGGAGACCAGCCCAGCTTCCCCTCTGCCCGCACGGTGCCTTCCCGTTCCAAGCGGGGGCCTAAGAGCTGTGGGTCATCTTTACTCCCAGTGGTGGAATTGAGGACGGGTCCAGGGCCCAAGTTTGAATCCTGTTGAACTACCAACTTGCTGTGTGACCTTGGGTCAGCCACCCTCCCTGTCTGTGCACCTTCCCTACCAAGGGGGGCAGATTGCTCCGCTTCTTGGGGTACCATTGTGAGGACACAATGGGTGCGGACACCATTAAAAACACGAGGGGCAAGGTTATCGTTTGCAGGTAGGAGGACGGCCGCACGCCAGGCCACAGTCGCGCCTCAGCCACTTGGACGGCCAGCACCTGTCTGGTAACTGGGTTACTCATGTTTCCTTGCATTGCTAGGTTTGGGGTAAGTAAGGATGTTGTCGCTTTGTGTTGAGGGGTGAGCCCTTGTTTCCTGCCAGCAGCCGCCCCTGGCAGACGAGGAGCACCAGTCACCTCTACGGACAGCAGAAGGCACCAAAGACTTGAGGTGGGATGTGTAGCTCTAGCTGGGGCCCTTCCAGAACGCTCGTTGCATGGCGGGTCTACCTGTCAATGAGGGCTATTTCTCTAGGTACAGATCTTTAAGTTATGACAAATGCAGAAAAGTGAAAAGTCACAACCCTGGCTCTCAGGAGCCCAGAGTCCAGGAAAGCCACGAATGTCAGGATGATACTTTATAAAGCTTTACACAGCTCCAGGAATTAAAGGAAGTGGGCCAAAAGTCCAGGGAGAACCTAAAGGAGCCTTTTCAAAATTAGGGGCATGATGGATAGAAGGGAGAACGAAGAGGGGTCTGGCCTGAGGGCAAAGCTGATACCTGAGTATATTTGCAAGGGCCTGGTAGGTCTGTTAAGTGACCTGGAGGATCCTAGTACAGAGGGAAGTGATGGTTGGAAGGGCTGTCACATGGGCTCTGGGCCTGAATTCGAGTCCTGACAGTTAGTGATGGCTGCCCAGCCATGGATACGTCTCAGCCTCTGTCTCCTGTCCTTGGCAGTGAGATACCTACCGTGAGGGTCGTAGTGAGAAAGGGAGTCTGCTTCAGGACAACATCTGCCATTGCTGGAGCTGGGGATCTGGTCGGGTTTGTTTTTTCTCTCCCCTGGCCTGACCCTGTTCTATGAAGAAGTATGTAGATTTCTTCTGGAGAAAAAAAAAAACACAATAAGCTAACTTTATATTCCTTTCCTTTATTGAAAAAATCAAAACAATCCTTTTCAAGTGGGCACCTCACATTTCTCATGGTAAACTGAGGCTCAGAGAAGCCCATCAACTTGCTCCCATCCCACGTCCACTAGAAGTTGAGCCTCTGGAGGCTGCAATGCAGCAGGAGACCCGGGGTTTGCTCCTGAATATGCCTGAGAAGCACCTGCACTCCGTGAGGGCAGCATCTCTGGACCCGCCCAGAGGAAGTCAGGTGGAACAGGGCCTTGATGGGGGCTGGCACTTCAAGGTGCTGGAATTCTCCAGGTCTTCTGACATAGGTGGCCCGAGTCCATGCTGAGATCCTTGGCCCTAAACCCCACAGGCTCCTTTCCCTCTCATGACACAGAGCATCCTTCACAATGCTGTCTTTATCTGCCCTGTTCAAGCCTCTGACCCACATGCAGCCTAGGTACACTCTGCTCTGGCCACTAGACTGTGCTAGACTGTCCACTAGACAGTTACTGCCGTGGGCAGCCCATAGAGGAGGCCTGAGCACATGAACATCCTGTAGAGCGAGAGATGACCACTTGGAGGGCTGGAGACAATCCAGGTGCCCTGGGCCTTGCCCTCCTCTTCTCTCCCTCCCCTGGGGCGGGGTGCATGAGGCCATGCTGAGCCCGTGTCCCCTGCTGCCCTGGAACTTCTCTGCTGAGTCTGACTTTCTCTGCTTTCAGCTCTGGGGTCCTAATCTCCCTTCCTCTCCTTTGGGTCTCCCAGTCTCTTCCCCCCGGAGCTCTCTCACTCTTTCTCCCAACATCCTGTCTGATCTCACCCCACTGAGCTCCCAGCATCCCGCCTGCCAGAATGGAGCTGGGAGGCAGTGACTAATGAGCTTGGAGGTGAGTCATCTGCTAAATATAAAATCCCACTCACGTCCCTGGATGCAAAAGATTCCAAGCTCCGCATCCTTCCCCCAACTCCATCCTTCCTCAGGGGGCCGAGAGTTTACTGTCAAACAGAAAATAGATAAATACCACGGAGCAATGACAGCAGCAGCATCCTTGCCCTTAAGCTCTCCCCCTTGCATGTCTCCCGAGGCAGCAAATTCCCTAGTCCCTCCTTTCTCCAGCTGTACCAGGAGGAAGCAGCTGATGGAGGAAGACAGTGACCCCTAAGCCCTGCAGAGTAAGTAAGGAGGCGAGATTCATCTTCAGGATCACCCCTTCTCCCCTTCTTGATCAGGTGACCCCAAACTGCCCATTCTCCTGTGGAGGGAACCACCCTTTAAACACACTTATATAAGCAGGCACCAGGCAGCACTTGAACATGGATGGTGGAATGATGGGTTTCAGATGCGGACCCTACTCATGTACAGGTGTCTCCTTTAGTATCACTGATTCCTCCCACATAGCTGGCGTCTTTATGAGGGCCGACTGCTGGGGTCTTTTGTTTCCCTTGGAGTTGCGATCCTTTATATACATGTGTAGATACATTCCCTACACCTACCCCTATGTTCACACCTACCTGGACATCCTATGTCTATGCTCACGTGCACGTCTACACCAGCCTGTGTGTATTTAATAGTTGGCATTTACAGTGTCACAATGTCATGGTGTCCTGAACTGGATTCACACCTTACATGAATTGTGTCTGTTCACTTCCTGCATCTTGTGAGATAGACTCTATCACTATCCTCAATTTATAGAAAGCCAAATTTCAGAAAGGTAAAAGCAATTGTCCAAAAGTTCACTGAGAACCAGGATTTGAACCAGGGCTATATACTTTACCTGCAGGCTAAAGTAGTAGCCTTCAAACGTTTTGTGATGCAGATCCTTTGACGCAGAGGGCACACACCCGTGTACATATGAGTGAATATACACGTGTGTCCATCTGCCCACATGGGCATACATGTGAAACACATGCTTTGGGAAATAACACTTATCCTGCCTTCTAATTTCATCTACCCCATTCTATTCTATTCTATTCTACTCTGTCTTTTCCATTCTGTTTTCATTTTATTTTAAAGATTTTGGTGCCCACCAGTGGAAAACACGGGCAAAATCATTCCTAAACTGTACTAATCACTCCATTGGACAGTAGGTGGAGAGCATATTTCTATCCTAGGATTTGGAACTAACTTCCTCTGATGGCTTTAGGCAAGTGTCTTCACTTCTCTGGGCTTTGTCTTCCTAAAATCTGTTTATAATGGAGTTTTACTATGTGACCCTGGAGGCTGGGCTTATACCTTTCTGCAACAGTTATAAGGCCTTTGCTTCCATGAGTGATACTCTGAAGGTCTCTCTCTGGGGAAGACTTAGGTCAATTGACTTCCCCCAGCCTCGTGCTTCATGAGTACATATCTGCACACACATGTGATGCAGGAGACAAACACTGACGGAGGGTCTGGAACATCTTCACTCTTCCTTCCACAGTGCCCTCAATCATTTCATGCAGAAAAGAAAGGCAATACATTTTCCATCTTTTAGGGATTTGCTCTGATGTGGAATGGCACATTTTATCATATAAAATGTTAATTTGATTCCTCTCCCCATCTTTTTCTTTGTCTGCTTCTTTATGTCCTTCCTTTCTCATGCTTTTTGGAAGGGAGAGGAAAGACCACTTCAGTGGAGGTCAGGAGGTAGAGGTGGCAGTAAAGGGAGACAGAAAAGGAAAGATGGGAATTGGCAGGTCAGAAGTGTGTGTCTGGGCAGAGCAGGATTAGGCTCCCATCTCTTCTCCGCCTCTGAGTCCTGTGTGAACTTGAGCCTGGCCTCTGCCCAGTCTGGGTGTGCATGGGATATGAGGGAATTAAACAAGGCCTCCTCCCACCTGAACATTCTAGGGTGAGGAGGGTTATGCACCTGAGGCAGGGAGGAGAGAGAACAAGACCTTGGGTGAGCTCACACAATGGCCACTCTAAGAAATCCCTGAGGACGAGACTCACTTAAGTTTTCATAACTCAAGGAACCTGCCATTCTCTCCTTGGATACATTCAAAGTGTGCTTGTCAAGTGTTGATGAGTTTCAGACTTCCAAAGTAGCCTATCATAGTTGGGGTCATTTTGTGGACAACTTACATACCAGTGCTAAATGACATAGAATCACTTGAGCAGGTCACCCATGGGCATTTCCTATTGCTGTAGATGAGGCTCCTTAGGAGAAATGGTTTGCTTAGGTCTGGAGATTGGTTGGCCCTCTTTCTCTCTGACTTTGGGGTGAAGAAGTGTAGAGCTTGTATGCTTCATCAAAACTCCATGCATCCCAGGTACACTCTGGGCCAGGCAAATAAGTTTCACCTCTAGAACTTGGTTGTATTAGTCAGCTTTTCATTGCCAGAATGAAATACCTGAGGAAGGCTAATTTTATAAAGAAGAGAGGTTTACTAAGTCCACAGTTTTAGAGTTGAAAGTCCAAGCAGCACAAAGCAGGCTCTGGTGAAGCCCCCTTGGCAGGCCATGGGAGCATATGTCGGGTGGGAGCAGGGGAGGATCACATCTCAAAACGAGCCAGACAGAGGTAGGATGGGGGTCATGCTCAGCTTTTATAACAGTCCTCTCACAAGTACTAATCAGACAGTGAGTACATCCATAAGAAATTAATTAAAAACAAACTATGGGTAAATGGCAGAAAGATCAATATAGGGAAGGGAGCCAGGGGTGGAGAGAGGGAAGGAAAAGAAGAGGT
Organism: Urocitellus parryii; assembly: GCF_045843805.1. NCBI lineage: Eukaryota > Metazoa > Chordata > Mammalia > Rodentia > Sciuridae > Urocitellus > Urocitellus parryii. Next base: position 2,747,203 of record NW_027553327.1, read on the forward strand.
ACTGGGGTTGGAATTAGAACAAGATATATCCCATGCTTTTGTAATCATGTCAAAATGGATTCTATTGTCATGTATAATTAAAAAGAATCAATGGGGGAAAAAACAAAGTAATCAGAATTCCATGGGAGATCCCTTAATCACTTTTGACCCTGGACCTCCCACCAGGCCCCTCTCAACACTGTCACCTGGGGTCTGAGTTTTCAACACAGGAACCCTTGGAGGAACAACATCCACCTCACAGCCCTGGCTCTCCACAGCACAGCCCCAGGGCCGCCTGCTGAGGCAGCTGATGCCCAGCACCAGGGGCGCCATCCACAGAGCCCTGGGAAGACGCCCAGGTTCTGCTGTGAGCCCCCTTCCCCTGTCTGGAACCCCTCTCGTGGTATCAGGCCTGGTGCTCTTTGCCCTCCATGACCTCTGGGTAGACAGAGTTCTGGTGGCAGTGGTCTGGAGCTTCGGGTCACAAAGTGTTTTAGTCAGTTTTTTTTTCCTGCTGTGACTAAAAGACCCTGACCAGAACAATTGTAGAGGAGGAAAAGTTGACTTGGAGGCTCACCTTTATAGAGGTCTCAGTCCATAGACACCAGGTTCCATTACATTCGGGGCTCCAGGCGAGGCTGACCACCAAGGCACAAGAGTAGGGCGGAGGAAGGCGGCTCCCATGATGACCAGGAAGCAGAGAGAGCAAGGTCTCCACTCTCCAGATACAAATATATACCAAAGCCACGCCCTCCAATTCCCACCTCCTCTAGACACCCCCACCTGCCTCTAGTTCCCACTCGGTGAATCCCACCAGGGCATTAACTCACTGATTGGGTTAAGGCTCTCACAACCCCGTCATTTCCCTCTGAACCCTCTCACACTGCCTCGCCTGGGAGCCTTTGGGGGACCCCTCACACCCAAGCCATAACACGCAGGAAACAGAGTACCTATCATCTGTGTCCAGCCCCATCAGAAGCCACCTGAAGCTTAGTTTTCTAATTGGCTACTGATTTCATATGCTGAAGGGCCTTCAAGGGGTCACCCTGATGGCTGTACCCTGTTCCCATCTGCATTCTCTTCCCCACAGCAGGGGCTGGTGCTGCCTCTGTTAGGGTCAGAGAATTCTCTGGCAAGAGAAGGAGGATCACAGATCGTCACACTTGGGAGCAACAACAGCCTGCACCTGTGGAGGTTCCTGAGCGCTGCTGTGTCGGGGGCACCCACTACATGTCAGCAACTTTTGGGAGACACCTCCCATCCGAGCCATTACACAAAGGAAAATTTTGTGTTAAAGTTTAAAATGAAAATGCATCCTTAAAATGCAGTAACCTCTGTCTCAGGAGCAAGACCCGGATCCGAGAAGTGGGATACCTGTGTGCTCCTGACCATCTGATCCGTGATGACCTGATCTTCTCTTTCCCAGTTAATTAGGGAGAATAGGGCTGGGAGCTGCTGACCTCTGTGATCAGGAGGACACTTGGAGACCCCTGAGAGCCTTAGAGAAGGAGAATCAGCTGAAGAAAGCTTTCCTGCAGGTGCCCAGGAGAAGCAGTGGTGCTGGCTTGAGCAGGCAGGGGTCAGAGCATGTACTTCAGATAAAGAAATCCATGTTTTCTTATCCAGGAGAGATGCCTGTCGGTTAATGGGGCAGGAGGACACGGTCCCTTGCCACCTGTCCCTTCCCCGTGTGAGCCCATAGGAAGGGAACTGGCACGGGGAGATGGAGCCCCATCGCCACCTCGTCTCCTGGAAACATAAACCTGGCCCTCAGAAAGTGAGGACTCTGTGGCTCCAGGTGCCCTGTCACTTTCTCCCACCAGGAGCCCATGGTGGACATGGCAGACTTTTCCTCAGACAGCCTCGTCCCAATATTGAGCTCACTCATAGCTACCCAGTGGAAAGAACGTGTCCCAGCATGACCCTCGCTCTCACCTAACCTGTGTGCTGCTGCTCTTCCCATCCGGGGGCCCAGCTGCCCCACCCCTGGCCTCACCCCTGCCTAGCATGGGGCCAGTGCTCGGCTGATTCTGTTTGTTTCCTGGAATCAAAATGAGTAGAGGTTGAGGAGGAAAGAAGAAAAAAGGAAAACACTTAGCATTTGTTCTATAAAAACTCATGTTCACCGGGTGCAGTGCTGCACTCCTGTAATCCCAGAGGCTCAGGAGGCTGAGGATCATGAGTTCAAAGCCAGACTCAGCAAAAGTGAGGTGCTAAGCAACTCAGTGAGACCTTGTCTCTAAATAAAATACAAAATAGCGGGGCTGGGGTTGTGGCTCAGTGATAGAGCACTCACCTAGAAAGTGTGAGGCCCTGGGTTCAGTCCTCAGCACCACATAAAAATAAATAAATAAAGATATTATGCCCAACTACAACTAAAAAATAAATATTAAAAAAATTTTAAAAAATTAAAAAAAATACAAAATAGGGCTGGGGATGTGGTTTAGTGGTCAAGTGCCCCTGAGTTCAATCCCCAGTACCCTGCCCCTTCCCACTGCAAAAAACAAATAATATTTAGCAACTAAAATATGTTTGTGACCAAATTTCCCTGCCAAATACAATGCTATTTTTAGTTAATATACTCGAAATAATGTATTTTCTAACAAATCATTTGTTGAACATTTTACTTTTGTTCCTACTTAAGGGGATGGGGCGGATAATCAAGTACAGAGCCATGTGTTTAGAAAAGCCTACATAACAGATAGTCTGATGCTTGTTCAACAACAAACATGGGAATTTCAAGGAACTTATTAAATGGCATATGATTAAAAAATCAAAGTGAGACACGTATACAAGTATATTCAGAAAACATACCCAGAAAACATTCAAATCGCAACTATGTCTAAGGTTTCTCATACATTACATGCAATTTCTTTTATTTTGTCTCTGTCAATCACTGACAGACACAAAAATGGGAAAAATACAAGATAACATGTACTGAGTTCCTCCTGGGTGACACTCACTCAACTTCATATTCCATTTCAACTTAAAACAGCTTGATAGTGTACACAGGTGTTCCTGGGGTGTTTTTTGTTTGTTTGTTTGTTTTTTTTAAGATGTGAAGAGGTTGGCCACAACTGACCATAGCACAGTAATGACAAAAGGAATTTTAAATAATGTTATCAATGAAAATCTTAAAAAAGAAAATTGTATTATGTAATTTATCAATAAGGTAAGGAGAAAATTATCATTTTTCAATTTTTAACACATAGCACTTAATCTTTCATTGCACATGGCTGCACCAGGAATATGTCAAATAATACTTAAGTATTCTGCATATATTATCTAATTTAATGTTCCTGACAACCCATGAGGTAGATACCGTTATCATTACCACCCTTTTGATCAGATAGAGAAAATGAGGAACTGAGAGATTGGCACGAATGCCTAAGATTAGAAGCTAGAGAATTACAGAGCAGGACTTGAGCCCAGAGAGTACAAGGTCTATGTCATTCTCTCCTATAAACTCTAAGCTCAGATATGAGAAACCTGAGATTTGAAGAAATGTGTTTTAGGCCTGCCAAGAGGGGATGTGCATCTAATCTTGACTTCACCACTAAATAGCTGAAGACCTTGCAGAGGTCACTTCATATCTCTGGGTCTCACTTTCTTCCACAATAAGAAGTTGTACTTAAAAGTGACAATGATTAACAAGGAAGGGGTTGCGAAGGAAGAAAAGAACAGATTCTTAATTAAAAGTCTGGGGATCATCTGTGTTTGAAGGATGTCCATGGTTCAATATCTTCATAATTTACTTTTTTGAGAATATAGATCATTGGATCTAATTTACCATTCTGGTTCCAGAGTGTGCACTTGGGCTCAATACCTACTGAATTCATCTACTAAATCAAACCCAAACATCTCTTATTGATGTACAAAGTTCCTCTACAACACATGTTTATACAACTTCAATTTTCCAACTCTCCCAACTCAACTTTTCCACTCCATTTACTGTTGGTCTTCCATAGATGCCTAGTTCATTCTTACTCCCTTGACCTCTTCATAAGACTCATTTCTTTTTCCTCTCTTATCTCTTCTAAATCTCTGCCTTCTTCAATACACTCTCAAACCCATACTTCCAGTGCTAGGGAGTGATATTGTCCAGATTATATTCTTGTATTGTCTGCATGTATGAATATGTAACAAAAATTCCCATCATTACATACTGCTATAATGGACCAATAAAAAATGGGGAAAGAGAAAAATAAAATTAAATTGAGATCTTTAAAGAAAGGGTTTCCTCACTGAACTTTACTTGATAAGTCCTGAAGAGTCCTTCCAAATAACAACTCCTTTTTACTCTCACACAGTTTCAACTTAGATCATCCAAAATCTTTTATTCTAACCTAACTTGCCAATTTCTGCACTTGGGTTTTTTTTTTTTCATCAACAAAATGACCACTAAGGTCACATATTTTCCTCCATATTTCCTTGTGACTAAATTATTTACTGTATACAAAGATAAATTTAATAAATACATATTGACTTATCCATTGACTTCTGATATGAACAGCACACAAAAAAATTGTATGCCAAATTATCATTTCTAGAGAATTCACTAGAAATGCCAATATTAAGTTGTTTATAGTTGAATTTTATCTTATTTTATGTTATGTTTTTGGATATTGGGAATTTAAAATAGGAATAAAATGGAGAAATTATGCTTCCAAATGGACATCTAGGTAATGAGCATTTCACTAAGTGAGCAATCCATTAATCTGTTCTGTTGAAGTGGTGCAGAACAGGAGAATTGGCCATGTGGGCTCATATCCTGGCATAGCCACCAAAACAGATTATTATTTGAGTCATGTTATTTAATATATGTTTCCTTATTGGTGAGATGTGAATAATAGAACCAACTAAGAGTTGTGATGTGATTTAAATGATAGAAAATAAATGAAATATTTCATTCTTGGCTCATGTCAAATAGCCAATATATAAGTGAATGATCTATATCTGCATTGTAATGATAATTAGAAAATTGCACACAAGTCAGTACTCATCAAACAAGACACTTGAATTTTATTGTATGTGAACACCTTAATAAATCTGACTTCAAAATAATGATATTTAAAAATGAATTTGGAGAGTGAGGGAGGGAGAAGAGGGGTTATGGAGGTTGGAAGGATGGTGGAATGAGAAGGACCTTATTACCCTATATACATGTGTGACTACACTACCAGTGTGATTCTGTACCATGTATATGTCAGAGAAATGAGAAGTTGTGCTACATTTGAGTACAAAGTGTCAGAATGCTTTACACTGTCATGTATAACTAATTAGAACAAATCAAACATTTTAAAATTTTTAAAAAATGAATTCGGGGAAACAAGGCACCAGAGTTACAACCAAAGTCATACTGTAGATCCCACCTTCTGAAGACAACATTTCCCACACAGCTGAGCACTGGACATTGAGTACCACTGCTGGCACTGCTTGAGCTGCCATGTTACCCAAATAAATTTCCATCTTTCCCTATTTCTCTGAATCACTAGCTCCAAACTCAATCCCAGATGGACGCAGATAGGCTAAATTAGAACACATGCAATGCCACAGTGCAAAGAACTTTGGGAAATGAAGCATCCTTGTACATGAGTTTCTATAATAGAAAACTAATTGAAACTCAAATAAAGAATTCTCAAATACTAAAAAAGGGCAAAATCTTTTAAATTAATATTTAAAAAGTAAACATCAACATAGCATTGAAGATATATAAATGGCAATATCATCCCCCCAAATTAAACATTTGAAAATATTTAATATTCAATATCTACTACTAAATATAAATGTAAAATTACAGCATTTTAAACATAAACTTGGCAAAATGGCATTTTAAATTTGTTTTTTAGGGTGCTGGGGAGTGAATCCACGGCCTCACTAATAATAAACAAGATTTTACCACTGAGTTACACTTCCAGGCTTTGATTTTTTATGCATGAAGATTTGGGGATGATTTGGGGAAATAAGTACTTAATAAGAAGATAACAATATATACTCTATTATAATATTTCCTGAGGTTATTTGTCAATATCTAGTAAAAACTTCAAAATTTTTACACTTTTTGCCCAAGAAATTTCACTTCTAGAAATTTAACCTAATAAAATACTTTTAAACCTATACAAAGATATCCATACATAGATGTTACTTTCAATGGCAAAATCTTGAGGAAATATGATAGTCTTTATACTGTAGAATATTAATTATATTAAATCATGTTATAAGCAATACTATTAGATATGGAAAGATGTTCACTCCATTAAATAAAATAAAGCTCATCACATATTTATAATAATGAACTATCTCCATTTACATGAAAAAATTACTGTAACTCTACATATGAAATTTAAGAATGATTTTACTAAATGGTAAAATCAATAAGTGATTTTAGTTATTATTCATCTCTTTTGTTCTGAAAACTATTTAACAAATGTGTTCCTTATGTTGAGAAAAACAACATTTTGAAATTAGAAGTTGTTCTCTTGGTCTACAAAGACTCCTTTCCCTCAACTCATTTCCTATAATCACTGTGTTATCTATCATCTCTCTGTATATCCAAGTCAATTTTGAAACTATTTCCACCAAAGTAACTTCTTTTAGTATGAAATTTCATGTTTACTACCTGTGGCAAATTGTCCACACAGTCCCCAAAACGATTTTTTAAAACTATCATTCAGACTCATCATTCCTTTGCCTGAAACTCTCTACCAGCTTGTCTATGGGATCAAGGTCAAGTTCAATGTTTCTTCCTGGTCTTCCAGCCCCTGTCAGATCTGGCCGTACTTTCAATGCTAGAAGCTTGGGAGTGTTTGGATACCACTGAATGGAGAAGGAAAAGAAATGTAATTGTGCTGGTGCGCCAATCACTGAGCAATGTTTTCACACCTATAACTTTATTTAAAATAACATCATGTTCTCCTGCAGTCCCCCCAGCCCCACTCAACCCCCATCAAGGGTACTGGCCTCCTTTATGTTTCTTGGAATTGTTAAGCTTGTGCCCACCTTGGGGCCTTTTGTACCTACTTACTGCACTACTTGGAATGCTCCTGGTTCACATGCCATGTGGCAGCCACCGGTTGTCATTCAGGTCTTGGGTCAAAGGTTAGTGACCCTAGCAAAGCCCTCTTTCCTGACCACCCCATGTTGTGTTGGATCTTCTTCCACATTATGGTCTTCTTTCTTTTAAAACAACTATCACTTTATGGAATGTTCTTGCTTCCTTAGTGGCTACTTTGTGATTGTCCCCACTCCTGACCAGATGCACCTCCGTAAGTGTAGGGGTCTTAACTGTCTCTTCTGCCCGATTCCCAGGTCCCCAGCACAAAACCTGGAACATAGTCAATAAAAAAGGGAAGATGATTGAACTTACAAACTTATTAGAGAAGCAAGCCTCTGTGGATGTTACCTGAATCTCCAGTGGGTGGTGCTGGTCTGAAGGACATCTTAGCTACGGGTCGGCATTTGCCTAGAAGCAGGGCTGACAGGACAGGTGATCTGGGCAAGAGTGATGTTAATAGAAATAAGATGCACATGGCTTTGGGCCAGGGTTTTGGGTACATGAGTCAGGTTGCAAGTGGGACAGAAACCCACTCAACCTGGCCCAGGGAAGAAAGATCAAAGCCTTCACTTGCATTTGAGAGAGATGTCCGGGTACTGTCTCATGGAAACTGGGTCCTGGAGGTCAAATGATGTTTTCAGGAATCCTCTCTTTCTCCCTCCAACTCTTTTTTTTTTTAATTTCTATTTTTTTCTTTTTGGATGCTGGAGGCTGAATCTAGGGCCTCATGCTTGCTAAGTGTATGCTCTACTCTTTAACTCTTAACCCTGTTTTTTTATTTTTTATTTTCCCCTAAGACATTTTTGCAAGTAGTGACAAAATTGCTCCTAACCTAGATCTTTACTGACTGGGAAACCCTAAAGGAAAAGCTACTTAGCTCTGATTGGCCTGGCTTGGGCCCCACCCCCCACCCCTGGACCAATCACTGTGGCTAGAAGATGCTGCCTGCTTACTGGGGGAACCCTGGGTCACGTGCCTGCCTGTAGGGCAGGTGGGAGCTGAGGTTCACTGCTGTATCCATGAACCATGGGAAAGGGTGGCTGCCTAGTATAAGAATGGAGGGTGAGTCCCAGAACAGGGAAGAGGGATGTGGGTCCCCAGTGCAGGGCAGTGTCACAGAGACGGATCAGGAGCTCAGGTTGGATAGAAAGTCAGCATCAAGAGAGGAGCAGGGCCACGTGCTGAAGCTCAAACCCTTGTAGGGTGTACAGTCGGTTGGGTGGCGTGAGATGGTGATGGGTGGTCAAAGTGATGGTGAAGTTGTAGGACTGGAGAAAAAGGAGGGACTGTCAGCTGGATCTTGAGTTTGGACACTATTGTTGAAGTGGAGACGGATTATTTAGAAAATAGTGTAAAGATCTTGAAGCAAAAGAAAATAGCGTTAATCACCATTAACCAAACTGCTCCCATTTTGCAGGAAGTGCATAGTATTGGTGGAAAGAACTTGCAGAGACTGATTCTGAGAGGATCATGGGCTGTGAGTGGTTGATGCTCTGCTCCAGGTCTGGGGTCTCTGCAGAGCCGGCCAGGTGGGCTGGTTATTCAGAGCAAAGCAGAAGGGCCTTGGTGGTTGGAAACACAGTTGTCCTTCAGTATCTTCTGGGAATGGGTTCCAGGACCCCCACAGATGCCAAAATCCTTGGGTACTTAAGTCCTTATATAAGGATGGGGGGCGCTTCCTCCGAGAGCCTCTGTGTGTACCCTGCTCCCCCAGGCCAGTCTCCATCTGGAATGCTGTGAACCAGATTCCCAGCTTGAGGTCGCTGGGTTTTGGCTGCGAACACCCAGGAGGGCTGCCTCACAGATGCAACTTTTCTTGGATGGGTTTCCTTTCCCCTGCTCTGAAGCCGCTTTTCTTTGCAGTCCCTGGGGGGGGGGGCACCTTCTGGGTCACACTTTCATATTAGATTTCCCATCTTGGGTGGTCCCTAGGTATCTTCTTCTTCCCTAATGCTGCAGGAGGCTGTAAAAATTGAAGCTCAAATGTGCCAAGTTCAGCAAACACCCCTAGGGCAAGAGAGCTTCAAATCACAGCAAACTCTAGGTTTCTGGCTTCATTTAGTCTTGGCCCGATAATTATCAGGGTTTTACAAAAAAAAAAAAAAAAATTAAATGCTTTCAGCAGGTTAAAAAATTTTTTTTTCCAGCTTCTTAGCTGTCTTGGGTGGGAAGGTTGGTTTAAATCTTAACCAACCATAACACTAGAGTCTCAAAAACTGCACCTTGAGGCCTACATGCCGGTGACCTTTTACCCCAGGGTCCTGCACCTTATTGGGCACTCGGGCATTAACTAGGAGGCAAAGCTATGTTGCTGTAAGTGGTTTCCTCTGCCCTCCACCTCTGGCTGCCTCTCCTGGTGACCCATGAGCTGGACCATCTACGTGTCTAGCAGTTTGGGGTGCATGATAGGCTGTTGATGTTTGGGGTGAAGCTAGTTGTGGGAAACGCAGTTTTCTTTTGCTTCTATATGTTTCCCTGGGACATCTGAAGTGGTCTGTCTCCAAGCAGAGGGGCTTCTACTCTTAGACCAAGCCTAATAAAGACAATGTTCTTTTCCTGGGGCATGAAACAGACTTTAAACAAAGAACTTGTACTCCAAGCCCCCTGCCCCAACCCCTTGCCTCCAATACTGGGGATTGAATTCAGGGCCTTGTGCATACTCGGCAAGTACTCTACCACTGAGCTGAGTCCCCAGCGCCGTATTCCAAGGTTTTAAATGAAGATTCTATCTAGCATGTTTCCCTCAACCTAACTTTAATCAGATTTAAAGAACTTGCCCAGCCCATATCCCCAGAAGACTGGATTTTAGTTACTGCTACTGTTACGTGCTTGTTGCAATTGCTCCTGGGGTTATCAGGGTTTTGTATAATGTGTGTGTGCAAAATTGTGCATTTGCATGGCCGGGTTGGTTACAGTTGGTGGAGAACTGACCACCCGACTCATCAACCTAGCCCCTGCTTAGACAAATTATTTAGACCGTGGTGGATGCCGAATGGAGTGTAGGACTCAGAACTTCCCTACCACTTGCTGGCTGATATTTGGACAGTTCATTTCACTTCTCTGTAAACCAGAGTAATAATGTGTCACTGTGTTGCGGAGGCATCTGAGGCATTAGGGCTCAGTGCTCCGCACAGTTGCCATCCCGAGGGACCTCATTTCCCTCTGTATCAGCCTCTGCTGTGTTAGGCTGCCTGTTCTGAGCTGAGGCTGGGAGGTGGCCTTGGACTTCTGACACAGTTCAGTCTGACGGGTCACAAGGCCTGTAGTGTGGTAGGTTGCCTTCAGCATCTTCAAAACAGGAGATTTGGCAGTACGGCGTCTCCAAGTGTCATTTAACCCTCAGGAAAGACATGGGCAATAAGAAGACAACAATACCTTGCATTTGTACACAATCATCCCTCATAATTGGATGGTTCCAGGACCCCCCAAGGATACCAAAATCTGCAGATGCTCAAGCGCCTTATATGAAATGACATAGTCGGTGCATATAACCACCCCCACATCTCCTGTGTATTTTAAATCATCTCTAGATTGCTTATAATTAATACCAAACACAATGTAAATACAAGGTAAATAGTTGCTGTACTATATTGTTTAGAGAATAACAAGAGAAAAGTCATGCAGGAATTTAGCACAGACACAACCATCTAGGCCAAGTCGGAAGGACCCAAAGGAGACTCGAGACGTAGGTGAACATTCTTTGGAAACGAGTTCCTAGTTAACCTGTAAAGGAAGAAATGTGTGAACAAATCAATAAGATGAGAATACATTTTCAAGCTAGAGGTGCCCAAAGAATTTGAGAATATAAAAAATGTTATTGGCTAAACCAATCCTTGAATGCGTCCCTGAGATAGTGGGATCTGAGGTCAAATCGATAGAAAATGCTGGAACTAAAGGTCTGTGTGAATGAATGGTGGGAGACGTAGGCAGGTGAGGAGGATCTGAATGAAGTTTACAGACCCCTGGGAAACCAGAATCCTCTCCCCAGGAGGCTGGAAGTTGGAGGCTGAGCGTGGAGCCCGCGCCGTACAGGAGAGGAGTCCAGCGCAGGGTCAGGGATGGGAGGGGGTGGAGGACGTCTCACGGTGACCGGTGGACGCGTCGCCCTCGCCCCTGGAACATGGGAAGGGAAACACGGTCCCTGGCCTGCCCGTGACCTCCTGCAGGCACACGGCTGAGGGATTCTTCTCATGGGAAACTCAATGGCCCTAGAGAAAAGACTCTGACGCTGACATTTAAGGAGTCGACTTGTCATCTGATGGCTGTCAGAGGAGCTCTCCGCCAGGCGAGAAGCTGGGCCCCTGCACAGAGCTTTCAATCAGACTCCCAGCACTTAAATCTTAAAAATGAGCAAATAGCCCTGGATTACCAGACAGTGAAGGGGCACCATTAACTTGATGGAGACAGAATAAAAGGAGCTTAGAGGGATAGAAAACGGACAGAATACATAAAAACTTTTAAAAAAAAAACCCTAAAAGATAAAGTAGCCTATTGCATCTGTAGATTATGAAGAGGACCCTTTAAAAGCAACCGACCAGATCATAAGAAGAGCTTTTGAAACTTAAAGATAAAAAGCAAAATAAAAATGTCAGTAGAAAAGTCAAAATGAAAAATAAAGGAAATGTTCCAAATGAAGGAAAGAAAAAAAAAAGAGATGGGAAAAATAAAATAAAATATAAGAAACTTGAGACGGTCAATTGAGGGTATCTAAATATGAAGAATTCAAAACGGAACCAGACAAAAAGAGGAAAAATAAAAGATTAAGAAAAAAAAAACTCATCAGAATTTACACATGAATTTTTAGATCTGCACTCTTCAGTGTGGTAGCCGTTAGCCCTTATGGCTAAGTAGATGGAAATGAGCTGAAATGAAAACGTCAGTTCCTCTGTCACTCTAGCCACATTTCAAGTGCTCGGGAGCTACATGTGGCCAGTGAATGCCGCTTTGAACAAGTGGATCTCAGCATGTCCCCCATTGCGGGAAGTCCTGCCGGTCAGTTCCAGACTCAGCGTGCCCTTTACGCACCCAGGTTGAAGAATGAAAGGCACTCCCTGTTTCCATGGAATTTCAAATTCACTTTTTTATTTGAAATTTTTTTCTTAAATTAGGAATTTTGAATATTTCACTGTAAAATTTCAAATTCCAGACATCAAAGTTACTGTGTGGTTTGAATGTGTCCCCCTAACATCCAGGAGTTAGAGAGTTAATTCCCAAGCTCACATACCAATGGTGTTTGAAGGTAGGGCTTTTGGAGGGAAATAGAATTAGATGAGGAGATGAGGGTAAGGTCCCCAGGATGGCATTAGTGGCTTTATAAGAAGAGCAAGAGAACTAGTAGGTTGCTGTGTCTTACCATGCAGTTCCCTCCACTGTGATTGTGTGTGTGCATGTGTGTGCATGCACGTGCGCATGCCCCTCCATGATGAGGATGGAACCCGGGGCTCTTAACCACTCAGCCACATCCTTAGCCCTTTTTATTTTTTATTTTGAGGCAGGGTCTCTCTGAGCTGCTTAGGGCCTTGCTGAGTTGCTAGGGCTGGCCTTGAACTTGCGATCCTCCTGCCTTAGCCTCCTGAGATGCTGGGATCACAGGTGTGTGCCACCACACCCAGGCTTCAGCATGTGTTGATGCAACAAGAAGGCCCTTGCCAGATGCCGGTGGGGTGTGCTTGGGTTTCCCAAACACCAGAACCATGAGCCAAACAACTCTTCTTTATAAATCACCCAGTTCCAGGTGTTTTGTCATAACAACAGAACATGGGCCAAGATAAAAAAAACAATATCCTATAAGCTTCTAGAAAGAGAAGGAAAGGCATTGATACACAATGGAATGATAAAGAATATAATGTTGATTTTCCCCATAACATCCCTAGGAGCTGGAAGGTGGTTAAATAATACCTTTAAATATTAGAGGATATTGGGGCTGGGGCTGGAGCTCAGGGGTAGAGCACTTGCCCAGCACGTGTGAGGTGCTGAGTTTGATTCTCAGCATCACATAAAAATAAATAAATACAAGACAGAGATGATCTATTTAAAAATAGTTATAGGCAAATTGATTTTCAATCCAGGTTTCTATACCCAGCCAAACTATGAATCAAATGTGGGGACAAAATGAAGTCATTTTCAAACTTGCAAGAACTGAAAAACTTACTATTATTGAACTCTCAGAAAGTTAAGGTAGGATGTGTTCTAGTAAAATTTCAAGGTTTACCCAGAATGGGCAAGAGATGAGTTTTAGAGTTGACTTCTTAAATACGATATTTGTTATCTGGGCAGGTGGAGGCCTGAGCCCGATATGTATGTTGGAGGCTCCAGGAAGAGACTCCAAGGAACAGAGAAGCAAAATTTAGAGGCCTTGGCTGAAAGGGGACCTCCATGACATTCCTGAGCCATAAATCCAAATGCTGACGGGTCCATTCCCCAAGGAGTTCACTGTGTTACGTAATCGTGGTTGTTGGGCCCTGTTACCGTGTGCCAGGCCTGCTTTACGGAGTATCTCATTTAATCCTCACATTGACCCTGGTAAGGTCAGCCAGGGGCCGCGGGCTCCCACCCATGGGTCTCTCAGAGAGCACCTGAGGGCCCGGGGACAGGAGGAGCAGGGACTGGAATTGAGGACTCCTCCCTTATGTGCTTGGAGGCTCCCGCCTGGCCAGGTGAGCATTGCCTTGTTCTAGAGCCGTTGGCGCCTCCACGGGCCTTCCTAGCTTCTGCCACAGAATGTCATGGCAAGGGACGTTGAGGGTCCCCCACCTCCTGAGTGGGTGTCTGGAGCACGCTGGAGCTGTCCCTGCCACGTGGCAGAAGGGACGTTTGCCATTTGACACCGGCTGCCACGTGTGGTCATGGGAACCACGACACGTGTGGCCCAGTTCACGCCACTTCAACCTGGTAGCTGGAGCTAAGCGGCTCACGGGTCTCAGAGCCTCTGTTGGATGGGGGTAAGCCCACCCCCCACCCAGGGTCACTGAGCACCGTGGGCCTCGAACTTTGGTCTTAAGAGCCAACACAGGCATCTCGCGGGAAAGCTCCCTGGAAAGATGCCGAGCTGCAGCGATCGCGTTGGAAATGTCCCGGAACCCAAGGGAGCCCTCTGGCCACGCGCATATCTGGGTGTTCTCCGCGGGGGTCCCAGGGCCTGCAGGGAGATCTCACGCTGGAGGAGCTCCGTGATGATCTTGGAATGGATTCACAGGAGCAGAATTCTTTTTCTTCTTCTTCTTTTTTTTTTTCCCCATGAACTAAAATAGATGCTATGGTTAAAATTTGATTTTTATCCATCCAGCTTTAGAGAGATTAGATCAAATACCAAGATGGAAGTGTTAAGAGTTTGATTTAAAAAAAAAATTTAAAAAAAGAGCCCACACACGTGCAAAGCAGAGCTCTTGGAACATATGGTGCCCCAACCCCTCACCTGGCCTGCAGTCTCCAGCTCGCCTACCCTTACGAGGTGGTGTCATGGGTGGGGGGGGTGGGGAAACAATCAGAGCCCCCATCTCGGTGGTTTAGGAAGAAGGGCCCATGCCTCACTCCCCGCTGTCCATTGCTCTGCTCCGTGGTGGCTCCATCCTGGGCCAGCTACTCACCCAGAGGGGGCATCTGACACCTCTGCCCACGTTCCAGGGCTCAACATGCACCACTTTCTCTAGCCTGAGTTCAGTGGGAAGGGGACAGAGTCCTTCTTGGAAGAAGGTCCCCGCAGGGAGGGACACCTGGATACCTGGGGTTGGTACTGAGGAAAGAGTCTCCTTGTCTGGCCTGAAAGGAGGGGATGAGATCTCTCTATCCATGGACGGGCTCAGGAAGAGTCTATTGTGGATCATTTCATTGCAGGAGGTGCCTGGCCACTGGGGCGATACTGTGGTCTGACGGATCCCAGGGGCAGGGACAATGTGTGGAGAATATTTTCTCTCGGTCTCGCCCTTGTCTTTGAAGCCCAGCTGCATATCAAAGTCCCGGCTCAGGCCCAGGCCTGCCCGTGGGCCCAGCCACATGCTCCTCCCGGGCCCGGGGAGTCCCCCTGCCCCCCACTGCGAACCCTGGGTGGCCCGGCCCTCCTGAGGCCTCTCCCTCAGGAGAGCAGAGGCCCCTCCATCCCATCTGGATCCCAGAGCCCAACCGTCTTGGCTGGGGCCGCTCAGGGTGTCAGTCAAACTGAAGAATCTTCTTTTAATTCTGAATCACCACGTAGGGCTGGCCGGCTCCCCCCGCCTGACAGATGGCGAGCACATGCCCGAGGGCCCAGCTCTGCCCATCCATCTCTCTCGGCTGCTTTCAGCACCTCCTTCCAGCCGGGCTCCTCTGTAGCCCGGTTCGTGATTGTGCTACAGAGACTCTTTCTGAGGCTGGGGGTGTGGGAGAGATTTGTTTTTTTTCAGGGGAGGGTCAGGAAGTCCGGGTGCTGGTATCCATGCTGTCAGATGCTCAGCTCTCCCCCCGTCATCTGGCCACATCTCCCGACCAGAGCTGCCTGGTCCTCTGCTGATGAGCCTCGTGGCAGCTCCCGTGTGGGCAGAGGGGCCTGGAGATGGCCCCGGCAACTGGGAACCTTTGGGGTTTGTCGGATTGCCCCTTCCCCATCCTCGTGAGGCTTTTCCTCAAATTTGGATTTCAAAACCCATCTTTTATAACACGCCTGGAAGTAACTCAAAGCAAACTGGAAAAGGCAGCTTGTCAAAGCTCCCAGTGAGGGGACTTGAAGACCTATTGGGTACAGGGAAAGGTGGCCGTGGGGGACAGAGAGCTTAGCTGCCCGCAGGACACCCACACTCTCAGTGTCCTTGCTGCTCATAGCTGGGTTTGAAAGACCATCGCCGGCTGACAACCTGTGGATTTCCATGCCCACCCCTGATCTCTGCCCATATCTCCTGCTTCCTTTGCCCACGGCCAACCGCCTTCTGGAAGTTTCCACTGGGGTATCTCATGAGCATCTCAAACTTCCCACACCCCAAACCAAACAACTCAAGAATTTTACTATGAAATTTGCTTCTCTGCCAATCTCAGCCAATGTCACCACCCTCGCCCCGTTGCCCCCGGCGGGGACCAAGGAGTGAATCTTATTTTTCCCCCCTCCTCTCTCGCTCCTCCATCCACACTTGACCTCACCCATCTGATCCACCTGCAGATTCTTTCTAAATCGCCCATCACATGTATCTGGAGTCTGTTTGCTTCTCTTTGCCCCCAGGGTCCCACTTTCCCTCCATGGTCCCTCACTTCATCCCTGGACTCTTCCAGTGACCCTCACTTCCACTCTCATCCCTCATCCCGATTCATTCTCTACATGGCGGCCATTGGGACTCTCCAACCCAAACCAGGCCATGGCAGTGCTGGGTGTGAAACCCTTTGGTGACTAGAGAGCCGGTTTCTTCTCTTCACCAGCAGGAGCTGATTCCTGAAGGTGCCAGTCAGTTTTCTGTGGCTGTGACAAGATACCTGAGGAAATCAACTTAGCAGAAGGAAAGACCTATTTCAGCTCATGGGTTCAGGGGCTTCAATGCCTGATGGCCTGGCGCGACTGCCTCTGGGCCTGTCGGGAGGGAAGCCTCACAGCAGAGAGCACCTAGTGGAGGAGGCTGCTCGCCTCACCTCATGGTGGTCAGGAAGGAAGGGAGAGAAGGGGAGAGGCCAGGGTCCAAATCACCTCCAATGATCTAACCTCCTCCTCCAGTCCCACTCCCAAAGGTTCTGCCACCCCTGACCGTGCCACGGGCTGGTGACGAGGCTCTTTGAGCATCTGGACTTTTGGGGGGACACTTAGCTCAACCCTGAGGCCACCTCTGGTTCCTGCCCTCACTGACCTGCCAGGCCCTCTTCAACTCCCCCCTCCAGCCCCACGGAAGGAAATGCTTTCATCTCGCCAGACTCTTGTGAGCCCTGCGCCTTGGCCTGTCCCCACCGCCTGACCCTGCTCACTTGGTGCTCCTTAACCAACTCGTCGCAGTCACTCGGGACCTGCTCCAAAGTCCGTTCTGGGGGAAGGCGGACTGATGATCCAGGGGGGTATAAAAAGGCCGTGTGCTGGGCACGGGTGGGCCTTAGTTGGCCAGGTCCCAGTGGGAAAGGCTAAGTCATGTGGACCATTTGGAAAGGGGGCGGGTGGCCAACAGAGGGCAGAGTAACAGGGCCCCGGGTCAGGTGGGAGGTGGGAATGGGCTCCTGTGTCATGGTCATCTGAGAACCTGGGTCTGCGGCTGGAGGCCGTGTGGTGGCTTTTCTCCTTCGGAACCCCTCCCTGGCTCGGGAGGGCGCTTCCTGGGGCCTGGCCTCTCCAGTGGAGGTGACTGTCGGGGACTGTTTCGCATTTCACATCTGTAGCTCCTGCCGCCTGGCAGCCTCCCTGGCCTGGGCCTGGGGGTAGGCTGGCTGCAGTTGAGCAGCTCTGGTGTCCCGCACATGTGCCTGAAGAAGAGGCTCTGGCAGAGCAGAAAGTGGCCAAGTCCTCTAAGGAGGAGCGGCGAGATTCCCCACCAAGGCAGCACAGGGCGACTGGGGAGCCGGGCTCTCCGGGGGACCCTGGGCGGAACACCCCGAGGCCATCTGTCCCACATCACAGCCAAGTAGAAATCCTTCCAGAAAATGGTGTGAATAACTGCTTACCCAAAATAGTCACGATGGGGGAGCCACCCGACGCCCGGGCCAGCCCTCCATGTGCTTTCTCACACAGTGTGAGAAGCTCAGAGGAAGCCGGTTTCCAGGTTGTTGACCGACGCGGAGTTTTGCGATTTTCCTCAGGGTGATGGGGCGTCTCCCCGGCTCCGTGCATTCATCTGTCCCTGGGTTTTGGATGGTTCCCCCTCTGGAGCACTAACCAGCAAGCTTCTCCAGGTGAATGCAGAGGTAAAGGTCTTACTTTATTTTCTCCCTTAGGTTGAATCGCTCTACCAGGGAGGTGTTTCGTGGTTCTAGATGCTTCCTTCACTCCTGAACACATACAGCTGTGTTTGGTGGGGAATGAAAGGAAATGGTAATTTTTGCAATGTAGACCCGATGTCAGGGTGGATTAAGAGAAATATGGCACCTGGTGCTATGGCGCACACCTGTAATCCCAGTGACTTGGGAGGCTGAGGCAGGAGGATGGCAAGTTCGAGGCCAGCCTGGGCAACTTAGCAAGACTTGGTCTTAAAATAAAAAAGGGGGGGTGCCTGGGGGTGTAACGTAGCTTAGAGCATACTTGCTGACCATGTAGGAGGCCCTGGGTGTGATCCCTGGCACTGGGTGGGGGAGGGAGAGAGAGAGAGAGGGGAGTCACTGCCATCTGTATCGTGATCCTTTTAAACAGTTTTAGAAATGCAGAGTTTGGGGCATTTTGGTTTTTATGATGCTTGAAACGTAAAGAAACCACAACTAGACACGTTGAACAAAATCAGCACAAGTGCACCGTGTTGCAACAGAAACTTTGTGGACAGTCAGGGATTTATGATTCCACAGGACACACATGCAGGTGAGTGGATTCACATTTGAGCAGATCATTTTAATTTCTCTAAAACATCTTCAAGTCAGGAGTGGCCCCAGGAGGGTCAGAGGGCAGGACGCTGGAACAGATCCATCTGGGTACCTGACTTCCTGATGGCTCGTCCTGCTGGGATTTGGCGGTAGTATGCGGGGCAGAGGGCTGGGGGTGAGATCTACCTTGCTGATCTCCCGCCCCCATGTTTATTCTTGTAGGAAGCTCAGGAAACCCCTTTGAGTTTCTTCAGGGGCTTCAAATATCTCTCTGTTTTTCTTCCCCATGTCTATTTGTAACAGGTCACATGTACAATATTCTTAAGACCTGTGTGGTGTTGAGAGAGGACACAAGAAGAGTAGGTCACCTCCTTCCCAGGCCACCAACAGAATTTGGTTATCAATTGCTAAGCAGCGCCGACTCCACCTCATGCATGGATTAATGACAAGATGACAAGCTAAGGGACATAAAGGGCAGCATGCTGGGGCCAGTGTTCTGGGCCGTTCAGCGTTTACCTAAACACTCTTCTTTGGGACGAAGATCAAACTATTAAATAGGTGTGATGGTTGGATATGGTTTGTCCCCAACAAAACTCTTGCTGAAATTTGGTTGCCAATGGAGTGATATTGGGACTGGGGTCTTTAAAAGACAATTAGGTCTTTAAGAAGGATGGATGTCTCTTTTTTTGAGACTGGATTAATTCCAAGGGAATGGATTAGCTCTCATGAGAGTGGCTGCTACGAAGCAAGTTCACGTCCTCTCCTTTCTCCTACTTCCTCTATCACCCTGTGACCTCTCTTTCACCTGCACCCACTCGCTCTCCCACTTTTCTGCCACGCATCAGTGTAAGGCCCTTCTCCAAAAGCCGAGCAGAATCTGATACCTTCTCAGCCTCCAGAGTCATGAGACAAAATAGACCTTTTTACTTTATAAATGACGCGGTCTCAGGCATTTTGTGATAGAAGCAGAAAATGTACTAAGGCAAGAGAAGCCCAATTAGGAAGTTCTCGTCTGTGAACGGCATCACTTGCAGCAGGGAGTATGAATCTGTTTTGATCTGCAAGTTACATGTGCCAATTGCAGAAGGAAAAGAATAGACATCCATTCCTGAATTTTCTTCCAGTTTCCTTTGTTGTTGTCAGCTCCCGTTCTCTTGTGACTTTCGATGTCTCTTCTTCCCACCTTTTGACTTCCATGCCTGTAGCTTGCCCTCCTTCTTTCATGCGCGCTGACACTCTCTCCATTTCAACATGGTCTCCTGAGAGCTGTTCTTGCTCCTTCTAGCATGTTCTCATTTCTGGCAATAGCATTCTCCCTAAAGAACCCGGCCGGCTTTGCCCGAGGCAGCCCCATCAGTGATTGACACGAGATGCTTTTCTTGGCCACGGAAAATCTTTCTTTCTGGTGAGCCCTTGTTCTCCGAGAAGGCTTCTGCTTGGGGTTGGCATTATTTCTGGTATGGGGAGGGCTTGCTCGACTCTCCAGCTTCCCAGCTGGGGGCAGCAGAAGGAGCCTGGGGATTTTCCCAGAGTGTCAAAAAGGGAGTTATCAATTAGGCCAAGTCAAGATGCATCATCGCCTTGTCCCCTCACGCCAACAGGGAGCGGTTGTCTATGAGAGAGCAAGACGAGAGGAACCCAGGGGAGCAGGGGGAAGGAGGCCAGGAGACGGGGAGGAAATTCAAGAAAACGGAGGGGACCACAGGAGGAGTCTCTGCAGCCCCCAGATGGAGGTGACCTGGCCCGGGAGCCTCCAGGAGGAGGGGCTTCCTCCGTCCCTGTCCTGTGTGGACCCTGGATCAGGACTCCCCAGTCACGGGCTGGGGGAGTGGGAAGAGCAGGAGCCTGGGGCAGGGACCGCAGACCCGAGTGTGGTATTTTAATACAGAAGATTGGGCAGTTGTGTTTCCTGCTGCAGCCAGGTTCCTGCCCAGTGGGCAGGGGGAGCTGGGCTCTAGGGAAACCTCTTCCTCCTCTCAAGAGGCAGCCAGGAGAGAAATTAAGGGTTTAGACAGAAGGGGTTTGGGGCGACTCTGGAGGATGAGGCAGGAGGATCAAAAGTTGGAGGCCAACCTTAGCAATCGAGTGGGTCCCTGTGTCAGAATAAAAAATTAGAAAGGGCTGGGGATGTGGCTCAGTGGTAAAGCACCCTTGATTTCCAGCACCAAGATAAAAGTTGGGCACAGCAGAGCTTGTTCAGGTCTTCAAGGTTTTTCCTGAGGGTCTCCAGGTGAGGTCTCCCACTTACAGGTTCCCAACTCCAGTGCCCCTTACCTTACTTGGAATTTTCTCCTAAGCACTTAAAATGCTATTTTTTTTCAGTGCTGGGGAGAGAACCAGGACCTTACACGTGCTAGGCAAGAGCACTGCCACCAAACTACACTCCCAGCCCCTATTTTGTGTTTTAAAAATCATATTTTCTCTTCCTCCATTAGAATAGGGCAAAGATTTTGAGTCTGTCCCCTCCCCTGCCCATTCGCTGCCTATTCCCAGTGCCTGGAGAAGGCCTGGCAAACAGTAGGTGCCCAGCAAGTATTTCTAAATGAATGAAGACAGTTCATATGAGGACGCTTTGCACATTAACCAGAGCAGGGAGGGTACGATGCTGGTAATAGGTATCACCATACTTCCTGTGTACCATGGTCCACATCATAATGACAGAGGGGACGTGCATCTCAAAGAAGTAGATTTCCGAGGATGGACATCCATGCTCGCTGTGCCCTGATGTCTTTGCCTTCAGACATTTTCGGGGCAAACCAGCCCCGGCTGGAGGGAGGGAAGCTGCCCACTCCCCCTGGACGGCCTGAGATTGAGCCCAGAGCCCCAGCTCAGCCAGGTTAGCCTCACCTTCAACACTGCTGATTTTTATTTTGAGACAGTGTCGTGATATGTTGCTCAGGATGGCTTCAAACTCACCATCCTCCCGCCTCAGACTCCTGAATAACCAGGCTACGTCATGGTAATGAAGACGAATTAATTGAAAAATTCTGCTTTAAGGGCTTTTTTTTTTTTCTTTTTTTTTTGGTACCATTTAGAACCAGAGATTGAACTCAGGGGCACTTGACCACTAAGCCACATTTTTGCATTTTATCTAGAGACAGAGTCTCACTGAGTTGTTTAGTGCCTCGCTAATGAGGAGGCTGGCTTTGAACTCATGATTCTCCTGCCTCAGCTTTCCTCCTAAGCTGTTGGGATTACAGGCGTGAGCCACTGTGCCCATCTACTTTAAGGGATTTTGAGAGAGGAGACCTAATGTCAACCTTTTGATGTACAAATCTAGTAAATTAAATCCTCAGATTGATTTATAATGATAAACGAGTGCAACATTGACTTCTTTAGACAATTGTCATGTAAGTAAAAACACAAAACAAATAAATGACTTCACCATCATCACTTCTAACACTTTGGAAAGTTGCAAGAACGTGGAGATTGATCCAAAACATATAACTAATAGTCAGACCCAATATAACCTCAATAAAAATCCTAATCCTAAAGTGAACCATAAAATCAACTCTAACCCTTAACCGAGCCCCAATGCAAACCATAACCCAAATTCCAACCTATCTCCACCCTAACCCTAACCCTGACACCAATTCCAACCTATCCTAACCCCAACCCTACCCCAACCTGAACCCCCATGCATCTTCTAGCCCCAGTTCCAACCATCCCCAACCCCAACCCCAGGCTAACACTCACCCTAACCCCAACCCTATCCTAACCCTAACCCTAACCCCAACTCCAGTCCATCCTAACCCCACCCCTAAGTCCACCCTTTTATTTGCTGTAATAACCAGGCACTGTCTCGAGCAGTCTCACGTTTGATGAATCTTTTCTTGAAGCTGTCTGGAGTCTGTCCTGAGGGACCCCTGGACAGTGCCTTCCTAGAAAGAGGAGATTTCTGTGCAGACAGGTTCAGGGCCTCGTGCGGATTCCGTGGGGAGGCCCGCTCCTGGGCTGCGGCACGCTGCTTCCTTTATGATTTCTGGCAATAAAGTTGGGGTCATAAAATCAGAGTGTGGTCACCCCACACGGTTTCCCAGATTTCCACATCACGTTGGGAAGCTCCGAATTCCTGATCAAGGCCACTGGGCCGCCTGGACAGTCTCCGTGGAGGTCTGTGTGGATTGGCAGAACTCATCTTTGACGGGGGAGGAGAATGGAGTGGGAGACGAAGCAGATTCGACATTTTGGGCAAAAATAAGCTTTCTATGGAAAAGGGGTTAGGAATTTCAGTCCAGTTTGCAATCCTGAATGTCCCTCTCGGGCATGAGAAACATGTGAGCTGGGCGCCTGGGGACCCCTGCCACCTGGGACCACCCAGGGCGACACGCCCCGGGACAGGAGTGTCCCCTGCACACAGGGACCTGGGAGGCATCTGTTTGCCCTGACCGCATGTCTGGGCCTGAGCAGGGCTGCAAGCAGCGGCCACCCTGCTCTGTCCCCACAAAGCCTCCGAAGCCTCCGGCCACCTGGCTGGTGTCTGATTGTTGTCTCTGCTGCTTTCCAAGGAAAAGAAAGGGACGGCTCTCTTGAAGGGGAAAACCCTCAAAGAGGCCAAACCACAGAAACGGTGGCGAAGGTGCTTTCTCCATTGCTCTTCCTGCACCCCCTCCCTCCCACCTGCTGAATATTCTCCCGAACACACAATCCAAAAGCCGTCACCTGGGATTACAGGGCCGGGGGGCGGTCAGTGGTTTGGATGGCCGCCTTTCAGGGATGGTGAGCTGTGTGGGATGGAGGGGGTCCCCTTGGCCCCTACCCCTGCACTCGCAGTCCCTCTCTGGGGGTCAGGCTTCGGGGGGTGGCTCTGTCACCCTGCCTAGCTCCGTCTGCTGCCCTCTCCTCCCTCTGTGATCAATTCTCAGCCCTGGATCTCAGCTTCATCCTCCACCTCTGAGTTCCGAGGACTCTGGCATGACCTTGACCTCCCGCACCTCTGGACTCTCCTGGCCCGGGCTCACGGGAGAGAAACGGGGAAGCCCCCCAGAACCATCCCAGGCATCCCGGTGCCCACCTGGCTGTTGCCAGAGTGGCCAGATGCCGAGCGCAGGCGGGGTGGCTCCCAGCAGAGCAGCCCCAGTGGCCTCTTAGGAGCCCGTGGTCAAAGCTGAGCATGTCACACTCATGTGGTCTGCAGAGGTCCAGGTGGTCACTGGCCTCGAGGGGCCCTGAGCCTTCATGGTGTGCTCCGTGCACATTGGCACACGTTGCAAATGTAACACACGTTGGTTGTGAAGAAGGCGTGAGAAAATGAATGGTCAGTAGCTTATTAGTTTTTTTTTTTCATAATTGTTAAAGGTGGAATATCATATACCTGGGGATATTTGTTTTAATAAGATATATTATTAAGGATCATTTCACCTATTTCTTACTACATCGTTTTGTTTTGTTGTTGGCACTGGGAATCGAACCCAGGGGTGCTTTACCCTGGACTACATCCCCAGCCCTTTTTGTTTTATCTTGAGATGGGGTCTTGCTAAGTTTGGAGGCTGGCCTCCAACTTACAGTCTTCCTGTCTTAGCCTCTCAAGTCGCTGGGATGACAGGTATGAGCCACTGTGCCTGGATCTTTCTACATTTCTTGATGTGGACACTAGAAAATCTTAAATGATATCCCCAGTACCCATTGTACTTCTCACCTAGCCGAGCCTAATTTACACGGTGTACTGAAGAGAGCTTCCAGCCGCACACTTTCTCTAGCATTGGACGATCGTGGCTTAAATCCTAGTAAAGCAGCCTCGTTCCTTAAAGGCCTGGAGCCCTGGGAAAATCTCAGCCTCCCCGGGGGATTTGAAAATGCCATCAGTCGTTTGATCCCGAGTATGAATGAGCACTAGATTCTGCGGGTGGGTGGGGGGGTTGGTGTGAGGAGTGCGTTGGGAGAGAGCAGAACAGAGCAAATAACATTGGCAGGCACAGGAGCAGCCAGTGGGGAGCAGGGACGGAGTGGGCCGCTGGAGAAGCACCCGGAGCTCTGCCTTTGCAGCTTTGCCTCTGCTGCCCGTCTGCTCCCCCAGGCTGCCGCGGCCTCGGCACGTAGCTGGGGAGCTCATGGTCACTACGGACTCGGGGACCAGGGAAGAGGTCTGAGGGAGGCCCAGCACCCAGGACCACGGCTCCCTTGGGGTGATCTGGCCTGGCGCCTGGGAACCAGGGCGGCAGGAGGACCCACTGCCATTTACCAGGCTCCCCTCCTGTCTGTGCTCACAGCTTAGGGAGGTGACCCGGACTCCATTGTCCCCCCAGGGGCCTGACGCTCAGAGAGGAGTGGGTGGGTTCGTCTCAGGGGGCCATCCAAAGTGCATGTTTGTTTCTTTCAGATCCTCGGGAGGGGAGTGTGCGTAGATTGTCTATAATTCACCATTTGGGGGAAGCACCAGGTCGGAGCGATAGTCCTTCTCCAAAAGGCCACCTCCTGCCGTGGCAGTGTGGACCTGAGCCTGGGGCTGGGCGAGGTGCCCTTCAGTGCCCTCCAATTCCCAGATTTAAGGAATCGAATTCCTTCAGTTCTGAGGAAAACTTTGCGGGTTTTTCAAATCATTTTCCAAAAAGAACATGAATGAAGAAAATTTAATAATGATCAGTTCTCACAAGAGATGTGGAAAAGCTGAGCTCGGTCCCACGCTGTTAGGGTCCTGGAGCATCTCCACTGTCAGAGGCTTAGTTTTGGGGGGACCAACCTCTGAGGAGATTCCTGGCCTCCAACACAATCTATCTATCTCTCTCTCTCTCTCTCTCTCTCTCTCTCTCTCTCTCTCTCTCTCTCTCTCTCTTCCTCCTACTTAATTGTCCTCAGGTAAAGGTAACCCAATTATTGTCTATTTTTCTTTTTAAGAACATGAAGGATCACCAAAAAGGCATTTTAAAATTTTTTTCTTCCTTCTATTTTATTCTAATTTGTTCTTTTGTAGCCTCTTAGCATAGATACTTACATCCCTGGGTTTTCAATAGATCATATTTTCTAACATATGGATTTAAAAATGTAGACTTTCTGTTCAATGTCACCATCGCTATAGTCTACAAATGTTGTATGTTATATTTTATTGTAGTAAAGCTCAACATGTTGTTTATATGATTTTCCCTTTCACTTTAGCTATTTAGAAATCATTGAAAAGTTCGAAAAATTTATATTAAAGTATTTTAAAGGATAACCCGTACAAAAATATGTTAGTAACAGATAAATTCCCCTGAGATGCAACCAAATTATAAGTAGGTAAAAAGGTGTAAATTTTTTTTTAATACATGACAGTAGAATCTCTTTTGATATAATTATACGAGCATGGAACACACCATATTCTAGTTAGGGGCCCACGACGGTGGGGTTTGCTGTGGTATATTTATACATGTCCATAGCAAATTTATGTCGGATTCATTCCACTGTCTTTCCTCCAAAAAAAAAAAATGGCATTTTAGAGCAGAGCGTAGCCAAAGACACTTGGAATTGTCCCTCCACAGTGGCTTGCCACACCCGAGGCTCTTCTGCAACAGCGCCCCCTGGTGTTGTGAACCACTCTTACTTGGGACTCCCGGGGAAGCAGCAGGGCAGGTCTGCTCTGTTGTGGGTCCCTCTGACCTGCGGACCTGTCCACCTTTCACTACATTTCTCTCCCAACAACATCGTCTTTGTCTTTTCATTTCCCCGTCTCCTTGGGAGGGCTAAGGAAAAGGTGATCTTTAAAACTCTCAACCAGAGACCGTGTCAGTGCCGCCATTGCAGGTTTTGTGGAAGCATTTTGCCCAAGGTCTCTCCCTTGGGACAGGTGCCCGGAGGACATCAGAAACTGACAGTTCAGCCACCTACCACCGAATCCCACTGCCCCGGTTCCCCGAGTCTATTTTCAGACCACTGCTGCGGATTCCTCAGATGAAATGAAAGGATTTCAGGGATTAGAACGTGAAAGAAATAGGTCCTAATGGACAGGAAGTTTCTGGAAGCTTTGGTCTGTGTCTGTCTTTCCCCTCCCTACCTCCTTCCCTTCCTTTCTCCCTGTGGAGATCCACGGCCTCTGGCCTGCTGGAGATAAGGCTGTCTGGATGCTTAGCAACCCCGGGAGGGGTCTGGATGGGAGGAGAGGTCAAAGGTGAGAGACATTCGGCCCTGTTCCTTGAGCTGCGTCCAACGCTTGTGTTGCAGGCTGGGTATATTTCCCAGAGGCGGCCAGGAGACCCCAAGTTGCAGGATGTCCAGGGGGTGTGTGTGGCGAGAAAGGCTGGTGGCAGCATAGACCGGTCAGTATTGGCCCTGGGAGGGGATTTAACCCCTTGTTTCCCTCCCCCAATCATCCCCTGCATCCAGCCGCCTCGGTCCTGAACTTGGAGGCACAGTCCCAGGACCTCCTGTTGTCACCTTTCCCCTCCAGCCATGGGACATCCAGAAGCCTCAGGATATTAGCCCCCAACGGCGTCTTCCAGAGGCCTTTGTACCTGGAAGCAGCCCCCAGGTCTTTGAGGAAGCACTTGTCTCTGTTTGGGATTGGAAAGCGTGGTCACCACACTCAAGGGGCCCTGCACTCCCTGGGCACTGTCTCCAGGCCGCAGTGAGCAGGGCGGTGATGGGGAGGAGGTGACCTGGCCAGCAGGTGCAAGGGAAGGCTGGACACTGGGCCACGCTCAGTCCTGGAGCCTCCCATCCCAGGGTGGCAAATGGTGCTGCTTCCGCTCTCCCCTCCTGCACGTCCCTCATGATGCTCCTGAGTCTTCTTTTTCCTGGAAGGTCTTCAACAACCTCTGTAGCCCGAGCGTACCTGTGTACGATGGTGTGAGTGTGTGTGCGTCTGTGTGTGCCTGTGTCTGTGTGCCTACGGTCTCTGTAGCTCCATGTGTCCTCCGTGTGTCTAAATATCTGTGTACCTGTCTGTCTCTGTGTGTATCTCTCTTGAGTGTATGTCTCTGCATGTGTCTCTGAGTATACTTCTTTGTGTAACTGTATGGGTATGTGTGTACGTTTATGTCTTGGTAGGTACCTGTGTGTGTGTGTATCCATGTGTGTTTGTGTGTGTCTATGTGTGTGTATCCATGTATCTCTTTTGTGTATCTGTGTGTGTCAGTGTGTGCACTTCTGCGTATAACTGCCTGTCTATGTGGGTGTGAGTGGGTGGGTACTTGTGTGTGTGTGTGTGTGTGCACATGTTTCTCCATGTGTAGCTCTATGTTAAGGAGCACACATTCACACACACAGTGTGCTCACTTGTGGTTCTGGGGGGCTGTGCCATTATGGAGGTCAGAGCCCCTGACGTGGGTACAGATGGGGTCAAGGGCCTTAGGTGCAGATGAATGAGGAGCTGGAAGGTAACCCTGCACAAGCTAGGTTCTCCGGGGACTGTCCGTTCCCTGGCTGGGAAGAACTGTGGCTAGGGAGTTGTGCTAGTCAGCTTTCCGTCACTGTGACAGAATGCCTGAGAGAATCAACTTTAAAGGAGGAAAGGTTGACTCTAGTTCATGGTTACAAAGGTTTCAGCCTTCTGAAGTCAGGCCAGCCAGCCCTGAGGCTGCAGAGTACATCAAGGCAGGGGCCATGTTGCATGAGGCCTGTTCGCCTCATGGAAGCCAGGAAGCAAAGAGGGGAAGGTGCTGGGGTCCCCGTACCTCCTTCAAGGGGACGCCCCAGTGGCCTGGCTTCCTTCCACGAGGCCCTGCCTCCTGGAGTCTCCACCCCCTCCCCACAGTGCCACATCTGGGCCCTTGGGGTCACTGCTGAGAAGGGCTGCCATTCAGGTTGGGGAGGAGAAGAACCTGGTGTGCACCTGGGAGTCCCTGTCCCTCACGCCCTTGGGAATCCTGAGTGGAGGAGTGGGTAGAGAGCCTAAGCTAGACCCGTGTGGCTGCTTTGAGTCCCAGCACAGGCCACAGTTCTGCTGGCAACTCCTCCCTAAGACGGCCCTGTGTGAAGAACCTCAGCTGCGGCCGAACGCAGACAAGGAGGTGTGAGAGGCAGCACCTGGGGCGTCACACCCACCGGAGGAGTCCCCGCTGAGGACCCCCGGAACCTTGGGGAACAGATTGAAGGAGGGAAGTAACTACCCAGCTCAGCAAGGGCGAGATGTCACCTAGACACAGCAGTGGTGACCCCATCGGCTCAGGAGGCTGAGGCAGGAGGACTGCAGGTTCACAGCCAGCCTCAGTGACTTAGCAAGACCCTGTTTCAAAATAAAGAAATAAAAGGGGCTGGGATGTGGCTCTGTGGTCAAGCACCTCTGGGTTCAATCCCTTGTACCAAAAAAAAAAAAGAAAGATGACATTTTCCCCGTTGACGTGGGTGTGTGGTGGGTTGGGAAACTTCCGCAGGGGACTCTGCATCTCAGGTCAGGTCCAGGCGCCTGGCGGGGCTGTTTTTACGGGCTTGTGAGGTCCAATCGGGTGCCTCTCTTTCCAGCTCCAGGTTCAGCGGATTGGTGGATTGAAATTGGTGGTGGCCAGAGCGTTTACACCACAGAAATGGGCAAATGCAGTCATTGTCTTTAAGTTTCCTATTTTATCATTTTTTTTAGGGAGAATCATGCACCTCGGTGCAGATCTTGGACACAGGCCAGCGTGCTCCAGGGGTCTGACATGCGCTCTTTGGTCAGCCTCCCTCTGGAGGCTCACAGGACACGTTGGAAGATGCTCTGTCTAAAGCGAACAGCTGCCGTTGAGCCCCCGTGACTCTTGCTGTGACACGGGACACGGACCCAGTGTTAACATCTTCTGACTTTTTTTTTTTCCCAAGAGAAGCTGCAAGATCCTCGCGCCAAACAAAACACATCTGTTGGCCGGACTTGGCCCTGGGCTGCCAGTGTGTGATGGTCACTCTTCACCAAGAATCTCTATTGCTCTGTGTCATTGTTCCTCTCCCCAGATGCCCTTGACTCGCCAAGATCCGGCGTCCAGGGCAGCTCCTCCATGGCCCGGTGCGAGACTCCGAGCTGCGAGCTGATTTCCTGGTGCAGAGCCCTCGCACCTCCCGAACAGAGCCTGTCGACGCGCCTGATGTTACTTGAGCTTGTAGCTCTCTGAAAATCAAAATCTATGTTTTGGTCCTCTTTCTGTCCCTGGGGATATTCCGCACAGTGCTCTGTGGGTCGTGGACCTTTGGGAAATCTTGGATAAATTTTAAAACAAGAAACTCAGTAGACGGTCATTTGAATCACATTGTATGCTTGCTTTTAGAATGGTGACTCGTCCACTCAATCAGAAATGTGAAGAGCTGGGAGGGAGATTTCAGAGCCAGGATGACTGCATCCGAGACGTCTCGTCTCCTCATCCCCAGGCAGGTGAGACATGGTCAAGGGAAACCTTTATTTTCCTTGCATGTTGATGCATGAGAATGGGGGCTCTTGAGTGGACCTCTGTGGTCCAAAGAGGGGGCTCCCTGTGGTGGGAGTTGTCCACCGAGGAGAATAGAATATAGAACATTTTCTTATTCGATTAAACATTTTTCTCCCTTAATCAAATACCGCTTCTTTTAAAAACAAAAAACCCAGAATGTTAACTAATATAGATATTGAAGAATTTTCCAATACCCTTTAAAATATAACTTGTTTTAGAGCAAGATTTAAAGGAAATCATGCACCTCAGTGCAAATCTTAAAGTAAGATTTGACAACTACTAGTTTCCTCCTCTTTTTCCTATATTGTAAAGAGTCCTTAGTTCTTCCTCTGAGCTGCAGTACTGCAGCTCGACAGCCTGAAATCTCTACAGCCCTTACAGTTGTCTGTGACTTTAGGATGTCCTTGGACAATCTCTAAGTGCTTTATGTTAATGCTAGGAAAGAATTGATTAGCGATCTCTAAATTCCAAGAATTACGGGGACTCCTTTTCTCTCTTGGATAGATACAGGTTAGCGATGTACCTTTTGTTTCCTAAAATGGTGCTTTGTTTGCCCTTTCCAACTTCTCATGTCCTGGGTCTTCCCTGGTGACTGACAGAGAGGAGAATGACTCTACTACTGTGCCTGATAATCTCCTGCCAGGACGAGATTAGCCTTCTGCTCTTGGCTGGTTTCTGTTTCCTGTTGAAGAGCTTAGAATTAAAATAAAAACCTCCACCTTGTCATACTCTGTGCTAAAACCAAATTTGAACCCAAGAGTGAAAAAGTGTTAAATCTTGATACAATAGGCTTTTTTTTCTCACATTAATCATCAGGTTCATTATTTACATATTTGGGATCAAAAGCTCAGAAGTAGAACACATGATTGGCATGTGCCAGGTCCTGGGTTCAATCCCTAGCACTGGAAAAAAAAAAGTTGTAAAGATCAAAGTGTAGATTTGTCATTGTTTTCAAATCTACTAACGAGTGTGTTTCAAACGTGGAAAGAAACTACTTTGGACCATTGTATGAGTTTTGAGATTGGTGAATACAAATTGAGTTTTCTTCTCATAGTTCAGTTGACTTCAATTCTACCAGACACTCAGGTTGTCTGATTTCGAAATCAGTGGAGATCCACCAGCATCACACTCTATTTTGCGAGATGGTGAGTTGTTAGTTCACTGGACGAGAGCATGTTGAGGGCCTACTGTGCGTAGGCAGTGGCTGTGCCGTGTGAGCAGATGGACACAGCCTGTGCCGTGGCAGGACTGAACCTGAGACCTTGACGTTGTTACCATCCTATTGGAGCCTCGGCAGATGCACAGCTTTGAGGTTCTCCTTTGGGATCACTTCATCATGACCTAGTGCTGAAAAATTAATGAATGACCTGCTTTACAGGATGGTAGAAGGAGGGGAGAGGTGGGAAGATTGGCCTTAGGTGACCTGTATCCCATCCTCTCCTTTGACTGGTGGGGGGTCTGAAGCTCAGAGCATTGGAATGAGTTCCCAGAGTTCCTGGAGCAGGGTCCTCCCTGGCTGGGCCCTCAGGCTGTACACTGCTCTTCTATCTTAAGGGCTGGAAGACTTTTAAGGTTTGATATCTATGACCTGGAGCACCTGTGCTTCATCAGAGAAGCTGCATGTGACCAGTGGGCACCGGGCTGACTGATGGAGGGCTGCTGGCCACGGAGCAGTTGTCCCACTGCAGGCCTGGGGCCATGACTTCTTAGAATAGCCGTGGGGTAGGTCTCAAAATCTCAGTGGACGACCTCAGTCCTTTCGTCCTGAGAATCCAACGTCCAAGGAGATTCACCTAACAGCAGGAGTGAATGCAACGTTGGCCGTGACCACCACCGGGCCTTGTTATGGACCTTACCTTCAGTTACAGGAGTTGAGCAGTCGGAAGAGAGATTCTGGCTAAGTGCTCAGAGTGGACTAGCGTGGGGGAGGGGAAGGCCAGGCGGATTGGAATGTCATGGCTTGGTTTTTAGACACTGAGTAGGTTTGATTCATGAAACCTGACCTTCAGGAAATTTCTACCTGTGGCTGTGGTGGGACCGGGTGACTTGTAAGGTTCTTTCTTCCTTCCAGAAACCCAGCAATGCCATCTACCGCACACAGCCCTCTATCTTTTCAAGGCCAAAACGTGAATGAAGCTGTCTTTTAATTCAGCCAAAACGTGTTTCCTGGGGCCCTGGTAGACACCAAGGCTTCTAGGCCAGTGGATTTTAACTGTGGTCTCCTGACCAGCAGCATCAGCCTCACCCAGGAACATGGGCAGGCCAATTTCAGGCCCGCCTGGACCTGCTGGGCAGAATCCAGGGCTGGGGCTCAGCATCTGTGTCCACCAAGCCCCGGGGTCACCCTGGCTTAGCCCCACGTGTGGAGAGCAACTGTCCTAGCGTGGGAGACGGGCACTGAACAGACCAATGGGCACGGCTTCCAGGCCTCCCTCCGCTCCTCCTTGGCCAGGAGCATCCATGTGCTGACACACCACGGCTTCAGAGAGGCCTCGGTTCCGCTTCGCTGGCCAGTGGAAACGAGGCCACCCTCGGGAAATGATGAATTCATGTTTTGGTGAAATGTCACTCTGTCCTCTGAAGCTGGGCCACGTCTTAGGAAACTCTGGAATTGTTCATCCCTGAGGTCACACTTTCATCTTACTGTGAACACGTTGGAGAGCTCTGAGGAAGAGCGCTCTCCTTTCCCCTGGTCCATAACTAGCGCCCAGGCAGGATTTGGATGCTCCAGGGTGGTAATACTGCCTCCCCCAGCACCAGGCTGTGGCCGAAGACTCTTCTATCGGTGCTGCCCAGAGCCTGGTCAGCTTTATGTTCTGCCCTCCCTCTGTCCTTCTCCCCCTCCCTCCTTCTCCCCTCAGGCCTGGCGCTGAGGACACAAGGCTGCCCCCCTTAGAAGGATCCCCAGGCCAGCGCCTGAGCTTCCACTCATGCCAGGGGCCTGAGTTTCCACTCCCCACGACACCCCCACTTGTGTCCCCTGCAGGGAAATCCCAGAGGCTCCGTCCTAACAGGTGAGGCAGCTGCCCCCTCCCCACGGTTAAAGATGCCATGAGAAAGAATTTTTTTTCCCAAGTGGATGAGCGGTGTGCCCAGGCCCAGCCGGAGAGCATTCGTCCACGGAAGCTGATGGTCTTTGAAAGATAGGATTTGTCCAGGTAGAGAAGGAGGGTATCCAGGGCAGCGAGACACCCCTGCGTGACGTCAGGATGGTGGCCGGTCCTTGTGCCCTGCCCAGACCCGGGGACGAGAGGCCGCCCCAGGAGGGATCCCTTTTGTGAACTTGGGGTGATGACGCTGTGTCTGCGTCTGTCCATCGCTGTGACCCGTGGGCTTGTCTGGGTGGGGAGCCTGATGGGCGGGAGGCTGTGTGGGTGGGGACAGAGGGCACCCGGGAACTCTGCCTCCTTCTCCATTTTGCTGTGAACCTGAAACGGCTCTAAAGTCTACTTCAGGTAAAAAGGAATGCGTCCTTAGACAACGGGAACATGCGTTTTTAGGACAGCTGTTTCCCCCACCACTTGCTGCTGGGAAATGATGAGAGGAGTTTGGATATCGGTCAGATATCATTTTTGAAAAACACGGCTGGTTAAATGGCCGAAGGACAAACGGAACAGATAGGAAGGAGCCCGAGTGAGCCACCCAGTGCATGTGGCTGTGGCCGGGAAACGTGGAGAGGAGGACCCCACAAACACCGCCCCCAACCTTGCCCTAATTTAAAAAAAAGTCTGGTCAGCAATTCCTTATCCAAGACATTGGTCATCGGTCAGAATGACAGAATGACATGGGACACTGAAGAACTACAGCAGCCGAAGTCCCAGGTGATAGTGACTGTGGACTGACTTCATCCTTCCCGGAGGCTGAGGTGGCCCGTGGATCACAGGCTGACCCACGGGCTTGGGGCCTCAACTGCTGGCTGTGGACACCCGGGCCCAGTCCCCGCTCCCCCCTGGGGGCACCATCCAGGCCATTTGGACGTCCATCTGGCTCTTTCCAAAACAGCCTTGTTTGTTTGCTTTTCCAGCGACACTCTGTTTATTCAAACCTTTTCTCCCTCCCTTCCAGGGAGAAAGCCGGACATGTCTCTCCTCCTTTTATGACCTGCTTTTCTTTATCACCGCCGCAGATGTGGAGAATAAAAACTCCAGAGGCAAAATAAAGAGAGCAGACGGGAGGGGCGGCCATGTGGCCCTTGGTGTGGCCCAGCCCCGCTGGCATCCCGCATTCCCGGGCAGCCCTGGGCCGCCCAGCACACAGCCTGTCATTTTCTCCCAGGGAGGCGACGTGGGTGGCCTCTGAAGACACAGCGTCTGTCCCATTCAGGAACTGCCCTCGCGGCTCTGCTGGCCTGCGGCAGGAGGGATGTTTGTTGTTTAAGTAAATAAACGGTCTGAGGCCGGGGTGGGCTGGGAGGCTCCCTCCCCCTCCCACAAGGCCAGCCCAAGGCCCCCAACAGAAAAGGCCACCCAATGCCACCCACTGTGAAGTGCCCTCCTCCTCCTCCTCGTCCGACCAAATGGTGCCGGGCAGCCAGGTGGCTGCGGTCAGAGCCTGGTCATTCCAGGCAGCAGAGTGTGTCACTGCGGGGGAAGTGACCAGGGCCTTCCCTGGATTCCAGGAAGCAGGAGGAAAGGGAGAGCTCTGTGTCCCCGTGGCCTCCCTCCCCCAGCCGTCCCTCCCCCAGCCACCTCTGTCCCTGTCACAGGGAGGAGCTGCGGCACCTCCCTGGAGATTTCTGATGTTCCATCAGGTTCTCCTCCTGAGCCACCTCTGCACCAAAACTCCTCCTGGGGGGCTGATTCGTGTCTCTGGCTCACAAGCCTCAGTGGGGAGCTGCTCCGGGGTGGCCCGGGACTGGGGGAGGCCTCCCCTGGAGCCGGTGGGGCACCAGGTCCTCAGGGAACCCGCTCTGCCAAGGGCTTGGATCTGTGTCTAACCAGGCTCACGTCAGAGCTGGTCAAGCGGGAGCCGGACACGCACTGTCCCCAGTGTCTCTTCTGTGCCACTGGGTCCCCAGGAGCCTGAAGCTCTCCAGCACACAGCAGGCACTCAATAAGTATCTACAAATAAAGAAACAATGAGGGTGGAAGGCAAGTGGACAGATGGCATAGTCTCTACCCTGCCCCACCCTGTCCCTCTGGCCCAAGGACCCCTGGCTTGGCCACCTTGCCTTTGTGGGGGATTAAATTCAGAGATAAAGTTGGGGATGGAGGGAGAGGAGGGCTGAGGGGTATGGAAAGATTGCTTCCGAGACTGCTGCCTGAGGCACAAGTGGCCTGCCTATTGCTGAACTGCCACAAGCACAGGCTGGCTCTCTGGCTCCCCAGTACCCCCACACACCTATAGTGGTTAAGCCAGAATGTGTGTGTGTGTGTGTGTGTGTGTGGTTTGAATTAAAAATAGTTCAAGCTGGGCATGAGGTGCATGCCTGTAATCCCAGCAACTTGGAGGCCGAGGCAGGAGGATGGCAAGTTTGAGGCCAGCCTCAGAAACTTAATGAGGCCCTAAGTAACTCAGCAAAATAAAAAGGGTTGGGGATGTGGCTCAGTGTAGAATGCCCCTGGGTTCATTCCCTGGTACCAAAAAATAAAATAAAAACAAAACGAATTAAACTTCAAAAATTCCTGACACCGTGCAGGCCAGCATCGGAGTGCCCAGTGCACCTGAGTGCCTGTCAACACCAGCAGCCCCCTGGACAGGCGCCCCTCCGTGCTCTCCTCCTCCTGCCCGTCTGTCCCAGCGCAAGGCTGACCACCTGCTGAATGTCAGACACTGGGTCAGGCACAGGGCTGGGGCCGCCTGCGGTCCACAAAGCAGACGTGAAGGAACACCAGCGAGTGTGAGTGCGGAGCTCCCAGGGCAGAAGCCCCTCCCGAGGCCTCCCTTCCCCTGTCCCTCCTGACCTCCCAGGTCACCTCTTGCTGTCCGCTGTTGCTAT
Organism: Urocitellus parryii; assembly: GCF_045843805.1. Lineage (NCBI taxonomy): Eukaryota > Metazoa > Chordata > Mammalia > Rodentia > Sciuridae > Urocitellus > Urocitellus parryii. Next base: position 2,782,919 of record NW_027553327.1, read on the forward strand.
TAGCATCCCGCCGTGAGATTCAGCCTGTCTCCTTCTGACTCTTCCAGCAGGAGCCAATTTCTGGAGGACAAGGCGCCTTCTGGCTGACCAGTGGGGCTGGCCATGTCCCCAGACACTTTTGGTTGTCACAGCTTGAGAGGAAGGTGCTACTGGCACGTGGTGGGTGGAAGCCAAGGAGGCTGCTAAACACGCCTCAGTGCCCAGGACGATCGAGAAGGACCCGGCCCCCACGTATCATTGGGGAGGTTGAAGAACCCTGGTCTGGGGGGCCCTCCAGGTACCTCCTGGCCGCAGCCTTGTTCCCACAGGTGGACAGGAAGGAATGCAGGGCTCTTCTACCCGTCAGCGTGGATCCTCCCCTTCCAGGATCCGAGCATGGAGTCTGGCCCTAGTGAAGCCAGTGGAGACGGGGCCACGTGCCTCAATTTCTTTAACCTTTGGCATTGGACTTCTGGATACCAGATTCCAAGGTCAGCCTTCCTTCTGCTAGAACCTTGGGTCATTGGTCCCATGGCCCGCAGAAGCTGTGGCAGGACTTGTGTGACCCCCGGGGTTTGAAGACCATGTTTCCAGCCTGGCTTTCTGGATGGAGGTGGCACAGTGGGGCGGCGGCTGCTCCTGCCATGAGTATCCCCCCGTGTGGATGTTTCTATGGGACAAAGATGAAGACTAGACATTCCTTGGCATCTCAGTTCCACAGAAGTGAAGTTATTAAAAGCAGAAGCCGTGTCTCAGCGTGGATTCCAGTCGCCCAGGGGGTGCTAAGATGGAAGGGGGGTGGGTGGTTTATCAAACAACCGCTTCCTGGGGTCCACTGTGTCTTTGGGACAGAGTCCTTGTTGGGCAGCTGCACATCAGACACCTACTCATTGTCCTGGTGGGCATCTTGCCAAAGAGGTGGCCAGATGCTGCTGGTTCACACGTCCGACTAGAATGTTCTGTGCTCTGTTGAGTGAGGGATAAGCGCTGTTCAGCGCTGGGGCAGAGGTGTCTCTGACTGTCCTGGGGGTGGGGATCGAGGGGAAGGGAGGGAATGGCATTCATGTGGCACGAGAGAGGCCAGAGGTGGGGGACAGAGACAACTGGGAGGAGGCGGCGATTCCTGAACAAAGATACGCCACTGGTTCAGAAGCCGTGAAAGAGAGAATACCTGATATGGACCTTCCATCTCTACCGAAGTCCTGTCCTCTATTTTACCTGACCACTCAAGGTCACTAGTGAGGAGGATTAAACATGGTCAACAGGGCTTGTCCTACAGCACCTGGCTGGGCTGAGGGGGGCTCTGGAACCACACTGTGGGGAAGAGAGGTCTGGGGGACAGGGGGGGAGCCAGTCCACTCTGGAATCTTCTGAGTGCCCGGAGGTGTATCCTCGATCTCCTCAGAGCTGTGGTCTGGGTCTTCAGTGGCCCCCAAAGGCCCATGTGTTGGGGGCTTGGTGCTACTGGGGGGGGGGCACCTTTAAGAGGTGGGGTCTAATGGGAGGTCCTTAGGCCATTAGGGACACGCCCCCAAAGGAACCAGGGAACCCCAATCACGCCCTCTCCTCCTTCTGGCTTCCTGGCACGGGTTTTTTTTTGCTCTGCCATGTCCTCCCACCATGCTGCACTGCCTGGCCACAGGCCCAAAGCCACAGGGCCAATCGATCCCAGTCGGGGACCTCTTAACTGTGCCTGTGAGCCACAGCAGACCTCTCTCTGTACAGTGAATCATCTCAGGTGTGCAGCCGGGTGCCACTGAGAGCTGAGCCCTGAGTGTTCCCTTGGTCCCTTGCAAGTGTGAGTCTGAGTCGGTCCCTCCAAGCCAGGTCCTCCGAGGGTCACTGAGGTGGGGGGTGGGAGGACAGGGGATCCTCCTTGCACAGCTGACCTGGGTCAGCCTCTGTCCCCATCCACTCAGGCTGCGCCAACAGACTGCCACAGCTGGGAGCCTGCTAGACCTCAGGGTTTTATTCCCCACGGCTCTGGAGGCTGGAAGTCCCCACCAAGGGGCCCACAGGTGTGGCACCTGGGCAGGGCCTCTTCCTGGCTCACTGCCTCCCTACGGGGCAGAAAGGCTGCGGGCTTCTCTGGGTCTCTTGACGAGGGCACTGACCCCATGGCCTACCCTTGGCCCAAAGGCCTCACGTCCTGACACCATCACTCTGGGTTAGGATCTCACAGATGAGTTTTGGGGACACCAACATTCACTTCCTAGGAACGTTCTTACCCTGCCCGGTCCCACCCTGTCCAAGGTCTTGGGGGAGGAGCCCGCTCCCCACTGGGAAAAAGAACTCAGCGTCTTTGTATTTGAAAGAGCAGATGTGTTTGCAAGCCCACGGGCTCCATTTGCACCCTTCTGTATGGTCTTGAACATTACCCCGATTCTCTGAGCCGGTTTCCTACCCACAGAACTGTTGATGCCCTGGAAGGATCTGCAGGAGCGGGTGGTGCTGTGCCTAAGAGGAGCAGGACCGGGGCGGGGGGGGGGGCGGCTTTTACCATGGTTGTTCTTGTTCTATTTCCTAGTCTTCCTTCAAGGCGGGGAAATCGGAACGGATAGAATATTTTGCAGCTGGCAGATAGGGCGCTTGAGGTTGCTCTTCCTTAACGGCAGCCACCTGACTTAACGCTTCTTAAAGTGATGGTCGGGCTCGTGATATTTAATCCGTAGAGTGATGAGCAGTCAGCATATAAACCCAGCTATTATCTGCCAGAAAATGAGTCTTTGAAAAGAAAATCTCTTTGAAAATTCTCTCGGGAAACAAAAGGTCACAATCCTAAATACAGTAATAATGACACCCGGGTCAAAAGCTGCCAAAGTTTCGATCCTTTGGGAAAATGTTCGGTTTATTACCTGAGATGCTGCTGCCATTGGTCAGCCCCCGATAAGGTAGTCTGGTCATGATTCTATCACGTTTTACACAGCAGACGTCCAAACATCTGGTGAAGTCTGTGTCAGCCGTCTTAGGAAAGCATCAGCTGTGCAGTCTTCCAGAGGAGCAGAACCTCGTGTCATCTGTTTAAAGTGGACTTTGAGCTTCTGGGCAAGATCTCACTTGAAGAAAAGGGCCAGTGGGGGGTGGAAAAGATGGAAAGCCACTGGACTCTAGGCAAGCCCCCAACCCACCATGACCTTTCTATCCAATGGGGGATCTTATTGCGGAGGGGTCTGTAGGTCTTTGAGATTAGGCGCTCTGAAGTCACACGGCCTGCAAGTGTATCCAGCTCCCCTGCCAGCTGTCAGATTCGAAGCCTCCGTTTCCTCATCTGCAGAATAGTGCTAGGAGTAGCCTCTTCCTTAGGGAGATGTGGTGAAACGTAACAGGAGAGCCTACTCCGTGCACATCAACAACACCCAGCATGTACTAGGTGCTCAATAAACATGGCCTAGCACATTGTCATTGCTGTTATGGTTAACTACCTGACCAGGGGCAGGGGGGGTGTGGAACTTCAGCAGATGATTAAGCCAGCTTCCAGAGGTAGGAGTGAAAGGCAGCTGGTTCAGAGTGGCCGTTAGCAAGTTGTAGCTTTCAAGGAAAAATTCCCCCTGGAAATGAGTTCTGGTTCTGGGTTGTGGGGAGGGAGGGTGTAGTTGACATGACTTCAGGGAACTGTGGGCTACCTCCTGAGCTGTAGTCGGGGAAACCTACAGCAGCAGAGCTCTGGGCCACACACGGATCAGAACCTGTCGGGGAGCGGCAGTGACTGAACGCAGGAGGTGCTGTGGTTTGGAGGTGCTTTGGTGTGTCCCCTGAGGTTCACCTGCTGGAGGCTGGATCTGACGTGTGGTGACGTGTGGGAGGGGGTGGGACTTTCAAGAGGTGGGGCCTGATGGGAGGTGGTTAGGTCATTGGGGTGCCACCCTCAGAAGGGATTAGTGACAGTTTCAGAGAATGAGTGAATTCTCTCAAGAGGTATAACGCAAGGCCACCCCATGTGCCTGGCCCCTTCTGCATGTGATCATTTCCCCCTTTCTGTTTCTCTACCACGTTGTGATGTAGCCATGGGGTTCTCACCCAAGGCTGAAAAGACGGGGCTTCCTGATCTTGTTCTTTGGGCCTCCCAAACTGGGAGCTAAATCAATCTCTTTTCTTTATAAGGTACCAAGCCTCAGGTATTTTGTTGTAGTACCAGAAAACATACTAATACAGGGAGAAGGAAACTCCATCTTTTGTGCACTTCTGTGTGCCAGCCACTGGCCTGGGCACCTTATCTAAAGGGTCTCGTTGACTCTTCCGCCAGCCCAAAGAAGGGTGAGAGCCGCGGGTTCTCAGGTTGGGCTTGGGGCTGGGGAGGGTGGTGCTGGGTGTGCACCAGGGGCCAGTGTGGCCTCCCGTGGCAGCCGCTCTGCCTGTGGAGGATGTGTGGCCTCTTCAGATATTTGAAGAGTCTTCATGCAGGAGAGGGGACCCCACTTATTCTTGAAGCTTCAGGGAACAAAACTAGAGACAGATGCAGGGTTGCGAGAAGGCAGGTTTCTGCTTCTAGTGGAGATCAGAGTGGGCTGCGTGGGGGCTGGCAAGGGCCTGGGCCTCTGGGATGGACCAAATGCTTGTTTTCCCCAAGTTCAGCTGTTGAAACCCTAAGCCCATGTGCTGGTATCTGGAGGGGTCCTTTGGAAGGCCATTAGGTCATGAGGGTGGAGGCCCTAGAAGAGGAGGCCCGAGAGCTACGCGGCCTTTCTGCTGTGCGAGGCTATGAGGAGTTGGCCGCCTGCCACTGGGAAGGGCCCTCACCAGAACCTGACCATGCCAGCACCTGATCTCGGACTTCTGGCCTCTAGGACTGACTATAAGTCACTGGATCCATAAGTCACCAGATCTATAAGTCACCGGATCTATAAGTCACTGGATCTATAAGTCACCGGATCCATAAGTCACCGGATCTATAAGTCACCGGATCTATAAGTCACCGGATCTATAAGTCACCAGATCTATAAGTCACCGGATCCATAAGCCACCGGATCCATAAGTCACCGGATCTATAAGTCACCGGATCCATAAGTCACCAGATCTATAAGTCACCGGATCCATAAGCCACCGGATCCATAAGTCACCAGATCTATAAGTCACCGGATCTATAAGTCACCAGATCTGTAAGTCACCAGATCTATAAGTCACCAGATCTATAAGTCACCGGATCTATAAGTCACCGGATCCATAAGTCACCGGATCCATAAGTCACCGGATCTATAAGTCACCGGATCTATAAGTCACCAGATCTATAAGTCACCAGATCCATAAGTCACCAGATCTATAAGTCACCAGATCTATAAGTCACCAGATCTCTAAGCCACCAGATCTATAAGTCACCGGATCTATAAGTCACCGGATCTATAAGTCACCGGATCTGTAAGTCACCGGATCTGTAACTCACCGGATCTGTAACTCACCGGATCCATAAGTCACCGGATCTATAAGTCACCAGATCTATAAGCCACCAGATCTATAAGCCACCAGATCTATGGCACTTTGTTAGGACGACCCCAGCTGAGACGTCGTTTCAGGTGCTTTCTCCCAAACAGCTTCAGGCTGTGACTTGAAGACTGAGGGAGACCCAAGACCCTGGTGGGTGGATGACCAGAGACCCCCTGAGCTCCAGGTTGCCCAGCCTTGAACTTGAACTTCACCCCTCTCAAAGGAGCCAAGCGTCAGCCCCTGGAATTCTCCGTGGCACAACATGAGCCTCTTCACGGGGTTTCAGTGGTCTTGCTCCTGCCCCTGTCCTCCGTGCGGGGAGCTCTCTCCCACCCAGTGCCACCTCATCGGGGAGCCCCCAGGTCACCTGGCTCAGCAGAGCCCCTCCCCGTGGCTCCTCCGTGGCTACTGCTAAGGATATGAGCTGCCCCCAAGGCGCATGGGAGACAGCGCAGACATTTCAGAGGTGAAATGATGAGACTGAAGAGTCGGACCCTAACCAGTGGATCAACCCTCTGAGATGGGTCACCGGGTGGTGACTGCAGGCAGGTGGGGGGCAGCTGGAGGAGGTGGGTGTGACTTTGGGGTGACTCCTGGTGAGTGGAGCTCTCTCTCTTCCTCCTGGCTGCCCTGTGCTGACCGCTTTCCTCCTTCTTCGTTTCTGTCTGAGCGTCCACACCACGAGGCCAGCCCAGGAAGGACCACGGGGGCTCTGCTCACGGCTGCGTACCCTGCACCTCCAGAAGGCCCTGCTCACGGCGGGCTCTCGGGAACGAGCGCACGGCTTCCAGTGACCCTGCGCTGACCTTCCAGTCCCTCTCAGAATGTCCCCCAGACATGAGGCCTCCACCCCTGGGCCTGGGCCTCTCTTCCCGTTCTGAGTGCTGCGGCATCTGCTGCCACAGCTGGCCCCGGCGATCCTGCCCTCAAGCAAACCAGAACTTCTCCCTTTCCCTCCCTCTGTCCCTCCCTCTTTCCCTCCCTTTCCTCCCTGCCCCCCTCCCTGCCTCCATTTCCATCTCTCTCCAGTCAGGACGAGTGGTCCGAGGTCCTTGCGGGTGGACGTGCCTCCGCACAAGTCCTCCTGCTGGTGTCTTGCCCCTGCTCCGTGCTGTTGCCAGGTGCCCTGGACTTCTCAGCCAGCACCCGTCCCTGCCTGGAGGCTCAGACTGAGGGACCCCCTAGTGACCTTGCCCCCTCCTCCAGTGCCCTAACCCTAACCCCTAACCCCTAACCCTAACCCTAACCCTAACCCTAAACTCTAACCCTGACCCTAACCCTAACCCTAACCCTAACCCCTAACCCTAACCTCTAACCCTAACCCTAACCCCTAACCCTAACCCCTAACCCTAACCCTAACCCTAACCCTAACCCCTAACCCTAACTCTAACCCTAACCCTAACCCTAACCACAACCCTGACCCTAACCCTAACCCTAACCCCTAACCCTAACCCCTAACTCTAACCCCTAACCCTAACCCTAACCCTAACCCCTAACCCTAACCCTAACCCCTAACCCTAACCCCTAACCCTAACCCCTAACCCCTAACCCTAACCCCTAACCCTAACCCTAACCCCTATCCCTATCCCTAACCCTAACCCCTAACCCTAACCCCTAACCCTAACCCCTAACCCCTAACCCTAACCCTAACCCCTAACCCTAACCCTAACCCTAACCCCTAACCCTAACCCTAACCCCTAACCCCTAACCCTAACCCTAACCCTAAACCCCTAACCCTAACCCCTAACCCCTAACCCCTAACCCTGACCCTAACCCCTAACCCTAACCTCTAACCCTAACCCTAACCCCACCAAAATTCCAGGGTGGAGCTCACTTCTCTGTGGTCAGGGACTGTGCCTGCGACTGGGGACACCCTTTCTCATTCTGATGGAGTCTCTGCAGGTTATCCAGCCTGGGAACTGGGCCCACCCACATGCCCCATCTCCTGGAGGTAAAGAAGCCTCAGATGGCATCGGCATCGTGTTGCCTGAGGCAGAAGAAGTTCCTGGGCTTTCATAAAAGCCATTTGAGAAACACACACACACACACACACACACACACACACACACACACACACACAGACTTCCCGCTCTCTGCCCTTGGGCTTTATTTACTTATTTATTTTGGAGAAGCAGCAGCATTTTTATTTTGAGGGGAGCTCTGTGGGAAGTCCTGAGGTTGAACATGGTAGGAATCGTGGCCGCCCCTCAAGAGCCCCGGCTGGCTCCAGGGAAAGGCGGTAGCCCTGTCCTGGCCCTGGTTCACCGTCCACCACTGCCTCTTGCCCTCGCCAGCTGGCCTTAGAAAAGAGCCGTAGCTCTGGAGAGAGGGGGTCTGGGAGGAAATGACAACCTGGGCTGTTGCTCAGGGCTGGACACACCTGGACCTACAGGACGAGTCTTGGCCAGTAGGAAAGCCAGGGGCGGCCATTCTTCATTAGTGGGACTGTATCGTAAACATCTGTGCAAAGGGGAGAAGAGCTAGAAAACAGGGTTATTTCAACTCCCACCTAGTTCTTGGGAAACATCAAATCCAGCACTGAACTCTGCACATGAAAAGAGAAAGGCCGTTCTGACGTGGCCCGACCCACAGGCCCCCGTAACAGGCTGGCCACTGTTTTACAGCAATTGGCTTCTTGTGCTAATTCAGGATGGAGCTGGGCTGCCCTCAGCTCTGGGCCTCTGTTTGCCTCCTTCCTGCCTTGGTTAGAAGACGCAAAGGAAGTGGGACCCACAGGGCCAGCCTTGCCTCTCCCTAGCTCACAGCAGGCGCCCCCGAACTCTGCCCCTGACCTGCACCCAGTGCTGTTGGTATTCAGGGAGGCCGAGGGACTCTAGAAACTTCGACACCTGATGGTCCAGGCCAAAAATTCCATGGGGTGCTGGTCAGCTGGGCTGACAGTAAAGTCATGCTTTGGCCATTTTAGGAGAACCAAATGACTTCACAATGACCAGTGGGTGCGGCATGCACAGACCTGGCTCCACGTACAACGGGGTTATGTCCAGATAAATTCACTGTGAGCTGAAAACATAAGCCAAAAATGCACTTCACGTACCTAACCTACGGCCGGCCCCTCATGGCTCAGCCACAGGACACCCCGAGGTGGCCCCTTCCCTTCACCATCGTGGGGTTGATTGGCAGCTGCAGTTTGCTGCGGAACTGTAGCCGCCCAGGCACAGGAGGGTAAGGTACCGAATATCGCCAGATCAGAAAAGGAGCAAAGCTCAAAACTCAAGCTGAGCTCTGAAGTGATTTCCTTAAAAATCAGTAAGAGGCGATTACTGGATTTTTTTTTTTTTTAAGATGAAAACCTTGTTTTCCTTTAAGGGTTTGCTCAAAACAACAACAGCAAACAGAGACAGCTCTCACCATATGTTTTGGGGGGCTGGGAAAGGAGGGGGCAGATGGATAAGCTAAATGCTGACTGAATGTTGCAGGTGGGTCCCCGGGTGGCTGGTCCCCGGGATCCTGGAGGGGCCGTAGCTGCACTGCTGGTGGTTTAGGACAGTCCTGGACAGACCCGGTGCCTCGTTCCATGTTCAAGTGCAGATTTTCTTCCGTGACGGGGACAGAGGGGATCCGCCCATGATGGATGTTCCACATTTCTGAACCGGGCTTATCATTTGTAAGGGAGGTTGGCCTTTGAACTAGGGTCTCAGTATCGTGGGTGGCCTGCTTGAGCGGAACCCACTGGCCGGAGGCCATAAAATCACAGGAGGAGGACTCAGAGTAAGGGTCAGAAATCTTTGGTTCCACTCTTATCAGTCAGCTGGATAGGGCCCTGCTGCCCTTTTCTTTTAAAGTTCTCCAGGAAATGAAACTTCACAGCCTGCATTAATAAAGTGTGGGAAGGTTTGGGAAAATAGGGGATAGAACAATGGGGACAGAAAAAGAAACAAATAGGTGCATGTGATATGCTTATAAAATACTTATATTATTCAAATACATGTTAGAAGGTGAAGAGAGTCACTGGGTACTGATGCTAGGTAACTCGCTTTTGAATGAGCTGCTGTCATTTTCTTTGGACCACAGTGTGATAGTCAGTGCGATTCTTACAGGAACAAATGGCCTTCCAAACTGTGAACTGTGGTGAGCCGTTTCTGTGAACTGTGGCCGCCATTACAAGATGGCGCTGGTTTCCCCTGTAGTCTGTGACAAACAACTCCTTATCAGAATGAGTTGGCACGCTGTGACTTGGCACCCTATGAGAAAAGTCCACGTGGCAGTTGTGCATTGGGGCTTTATCTGATTTATTAAGGCTGGGGCACACGGGAATAGTAGTAGTGGCAGTAGTAGTAGCAATAGTAGTAGTGGCAGTAGGAGTAGCAGTAGAAGTAGTAGTAGGAGTAGCAATAGAAGCTAAAAGACATGTCAATACAAAGGCCTGAATAAACAGCTGAAAGAAGAAAAAGTATCAAGGACCTGAATAAACTGCTGAGAGAAGATTCCCGAGTTGCGTCTTCCTTGCGGGCAAGGGGTCGCGACAAGTGGTGCCGAAACCCGGGAACCAGAACTTTCAGTCAGTCAGGGGTGGTGCACCGGTTAGTCCCAGGTAAGTGGGATCTGCGATCAAAGCAGGGATAGTCCCAGTAAGTGGGATCCGCGTCCAAAGCGGGGTCAGCTCCTCTACAAAGAAAGAGAGAGCCTCATATTTATTGCAGCTGCACTGTGTACTTTCACTTTTGTTTTCTGTGTTTCTTTTGTTGTGTCATTTCGCTTTTGTTTTTTGTGTTTCTTTTGTTGTTGTGTCCTCTGTAGATAAAGAGAGAGCGGGGAAAAAATAAATAAATAAATAAGACGCTCCTCTGTAGATAAAGAGAGAGCGGAGTTTTGTATTTTCACTTTCTTTATACTGCTTGGAACAGTATGGGTGCTACTCCCTCAAGCCCAATTTTGCTGGCCTTGGACGGGTTACTGCGTTCTAAGGGACTTAAAGTGAAGCGGAGCACATTACAGAGGTTTTTAGAAGAGACTGACTCTGTAGCTCCTTGGTTTGCTTTTTCAGGGGGTCTCACGATTTCCAGTTGGGACAAATTAGGGAAAGATCTGGATTTCGCTTACAAACAAGGAACTTTAAGGGGCGGTACCATTCCGCTTTGGAAATTAGTGAGGGGGTGTATAATGGATGGTAAATGCCAGAAAGCTGTGAGCGAGGGTCAGGCTGTTCTTGAGCAATTGCATGAAGAAAAATTGGAGGGGTCACATAGCGAGGTAGCAGAAAGTATTAGGAGTAAGAGTGGTGAACAGATAAGGGAGTCTGAAGTTAAACAGAGGAGAAGGCTCTATCCGGACTTGACTGAGTTAAAAACTCCCAAGGACACAAGTAGCTCGGACAGTTCTGAGGAATTAGATCCACCCTAGCCGCTCTCAACCCCTCCTTCTCATCTTCCCCCTCCCTATCAGGCCCACAGAAAAGTCTTAATTGACCTTCTCCAGAATATTCACCATGGCTTATTTTAGGACTTTCAGCAAAAGAATCTCTACAAAAACGTTTAATGTAGATAAACTTCCTATTTTCATGTTGCCCTGTTTTATTTGGCTACTGTCTGAAAAAATCAGCAGTCCAGGCACTGGACACTCCCTTACTAGTTTTTCACAAAAATATGTAACAAGGCCTCTGGCCTTGAGCTTGGCTTCACAGTGCTGACTACATTTCTAAGATAAGGGAGTTACTAACTGGGCTCCATGGTAACAGCTGGCAGGAGGAAGAATTGGAAAGGGAGATAGAGGAACTGGAGGGTCGATTGAAAAAGTCAAGATTTAAAGCACCTACAGCCCCGATCGCTGTCACGCTCCCTCCTTATAACCCCGATTGGGACAAGGACAACCCCAGAAGGCTGGGGGGTGTTCAGTGGCAGCCTAAGACGGCCCAAACTTCCCAGTAATTGAAAACTTGGATGCCGATGGACAGCCGGCCAGAGTACATGTTCCTTTAGCCTTTAAGGATATTAAACAACTAAAGGAGGCAGTTACTAATTACGGATCCCATGCCCCCTTTACATTGACTCTCTTCGAGTCTTTCTCTGCCAATCAGCTGACACCTAGTGACTGGCAACAGCTTTGCATGGCTGTGTTGTCTGGAGGGGATTTTTTGTTGTGAAAAGGTGAAAATCAAGAGAGGTGTCGCGAGCTAGCCCGAGTCAATCAGGACGCCGGCTTCCCACGGCATAACCTTGAAATGTTAACAGGCTTGGGACAATATGCTATCATAAATCAACAAATTAATTATAATCCTGAGGTCTATGCTCAGATAGCTACAGCAGCCATTTAGGTTTGGAAGGCTCTACCTATTTCAAATGCTAAAACAAAAATTTCAAAAATTGCTCAAGGACCCTCTGAGCCTTATTCTGACTTCCTTGCCTGATTGATACAGGTAGCAGAAAAAATATTCCCTAACTTGGAACAAGCCATGCCGGTCATTAAGCAATTGGCTCTTAAATATGCAAATTCCTATTGCCAAAATGCCATTAAATCTACCAGAGCAAAGAGTGTTGATGACATGATTCGAGCTTGTAAGGATATTGATGGAGCTCATATTACAGGACAGGTTCTGGCCGCTGCCCTCAAAACGGAAACAGGGGCCCGGCCCGGGCCCCGGAAGCCTAGGTGTATGGGGCAATCCAGGGACGGAATGGTACCCCGGGGAGTGGGCGACTTCGTCACCTCCCAGGGACCAACCCCTTTCTATCTGTAGACTCCCTAGGGGAATGCCAGGAAGTACAGGATATACAACTGCAACCGCAGGTCGCAGAGACAGAACAAGCTGCTACCGCAGTAAGATCTTGGCCAGGCGGGGGAAAATGCAGACAAAATCAAACAAAATACAATCGGCTAAGAAAACTTGGAGAACTTTTGCCCTGAAAATGGGCACCAGACTCCATGTTGTTTGCATCACCATGGTAACCATGGGGTGCCTGGCCGGCATAGCTGCTTCCTGGTCCCACCTCCCACACTTTTGCGGGCTTCTGATTGGTTCTTCCACAGTCACTCAGACAGGACTTCTGGTCCCGCTTTCCAGCCACTAACCTGTACTGCTGTGTTTCAGGTTTCTACCGGAGCTGCTCAGAGCCTGTATTTTTTTACAACAAAATGCCTACCTGTAAATGCTAATGAAAGATATCTTTTTCAGACAAAATTTAATTCCACAGGTTTCTATGTTACAGTCCTAAATTTAAGCTAGTTCTAAGTTAAATAACCTGACTTTTTCTCTATAGTTGTGTTACTAAATAATGTTCTATTGATGGGAGATATCAAATATGCTTCTTTATATTTTACTTTTAATTTTGAAGGTTATGAGGATGCATTTGCTCGCCACAGGAACAAGCCGGCAAAGTTCCTGTGATGACCAAAGAATCCTTATTTTCATTGCTAACTATAAAAATAAAAATGTATACTCAAGGATCTTATTTCAGTTACATCAAGTGACGTCACATAGAAGAGTGCACTCCTAGTTAAAAATAAATTTAAATGGATCCAAATATTTTAAGACCACGTGGTTACATGAAGTTAATATAATTATAAGTTATGTTCTTATTCTTTATATATATATTTTAGATATTTAGATAACCTATATTTGTTAATCTATAAATTAATTAGCACATGCCTAATTGATTAGTTAATATATATTTGCCTAATTGTTTTTCTTCAACAGAAAACCTATAATTTAAGTTTTATATTTACATTTATCAGATACTCTGTTTTTTCAGTTACAGATATTTGAGATAAATGTGTTTACTATAAATTTGCTTTTAAATAAAAATACAATCAAGTAATTTCTACTTCTCAAGGTTATTGTTCAAATTCATATAATGATAAATTATTATAATTATTTCTCCAAAATCTAAAGGTTTTAACTTTATTTTCATTGATATTTCTTCTCAAAATATAATAATTTGTTTATAGATTCTAAGGTTTTCAAAAATTGTTCCAAAGTATAAAAAGAAATTTTAAAAAAAAGGCACACATGCCTCCTCCTGGATAAAGAACCTTGGTGTCCTGTGATTTTTTTTATTTTTTACCCTCGACGTCTCTCGCCGGACTCGGTTTCCGTTAGCCGGACTTGGCATCTGGAGGTCCTTACCGAGATTCGGAAAGCAGAGGTAAGCGGAGGAGGCTCACCTTCTAAGGGAGAAGGGGGAGGATTGGATCAAAGATGATTTAAAGAGACAGGGTACGTACCATGGGTAACTCAACAGTGAAACTTTGTCTGGCCAACGAAGTTAAAGAACTGTTAAACAAACAAGGAACAGGAATAAAAACCAAGACAACAACTAAATTCGTTGAAGCTATAGCCCAGGCTTGTCCTTGGTTTCTGACGGGAGGCTTTCTTAATAACAGTGATTGGGATTTGGTAAAGCAGGATCTCCAAAAGTTGTTGAGGGACCAGGGTCCAGATAGAGTCCCGATTGCTACTTTCTCTCTATGGAGATTGGTAAAGGATGCTCTTTTAACTGATAAAGTGAAGATTAAGGAGCAGCTTGCTGAATGCAAACAGGCTCTTAATCAGGTCCAAACTGCTGCCACTATTAATCAGGTTATTCAACAAACTTCCACCATACTCGATTCTCAAAATAAAGTTAACCAACATCTTTTGTCAGGGATTTTAGCTGCCAACCAAAGAATAGATTTACTCCAAGCTCAGGTAGAAGAATTGGCTGACTTGGTGCTTTTGGGTTGTGTTGACCAACATGCACATTTATGCATAACCTCTGTCAGATTTAATAATTCCAGGAATGCTTCCCGCATCATCGGAGAGTACTTGGCCGGAAATTGGTCCATGGTGGCAAAAAATTTGATCCAGTCTCAACTAACTCAGATAGCTGCCTTAAACAACACCCGTGTCGATCCAGTGACCTTGAGTCAATTCACCACTTGGATATCTTGGATATCTTCTGCCTTTTTCTTTTTTAAGGAGTGGGTGGGAATAGACATTTTTGGCACTATGTGTTGCTTTGGTGTGATTCTTTGTTTGTGGCTTCTCTGTCGTCTCAAGGCCCGCAATGCTCGGGATAAGGCTATGATCATACAAGCTCTTGCTGCTTTAAAAAATGGCAACTCGCCACAAGTCTGGCTTGCGCATCTTAAACAGTAAACCTTTGACATGGTCGTTGCACCCCAAGTTATTATAACATTGCACTGGGATCGACATGTCCTTCTTTTGTTACTCTTCTAATGCTGGAACTTCTACCATATCTTTCCTTTGTGCATACCTCTCCTCCCTGCCTTTCTGCACTAGGATCTTTGCTAGCTAATCTTACAGTCCAACTACACCTGCCATTTGATGGTGATGGTCATGGGTCCTGTTTATGGAGGCGGTTACCATAACAATGTCCTGTTGGCCACAACACGCTGAGCTGATCTTGTAGTACCCAGTGACGGGCAACTTCCACGCTTGCACTGCAACCTAAGACAGGGGAGTGGGGCCTCCCCAGAGACGGGTAAGCAGTGCAGGGGCGGTGGACGACCTAAGACAGGGGCTACTTGATTCCCTTTGACATGCAATAAACAAAAGAGGGGAACTTGCTGATAGCAGGCCTTCCCTGGCCCCCGGGGCCCAGCCCCCAATTCCTTGTTCTGCATGTCAAAGTGGCCAGTTCACAAGGCCATGACATATGTGCTCCACGGGAACGTCTTGACCTTTATCTAACAATGGCAGATGTCACAACCAAATTTCTCCCCCTCTCTATTGTCCGTGCCTTTCTCTTAGGGTGTTGCCAACTTAATTTTGTCTGCACTACAAAGACAGCCTCAGCTGTCCCCCTTTGTCTACCATCATCACGATACAGGATGCGAGGCAAGGCACTGCACTTGAGTGATCCACTTGAGTGGACCTCAAGGGGAGCATGTCCTATTGCATGCGGGTTGGACGTCCACGCCCCGCCCCACGAAAAAAGGCGTCGGCTGATATGGAGCCAGATCTGGGGAAGGGCCCTCCTTAGGCTGGACCATATGCAGCCACTTCTGCACAGTGGGATAGGACCTCTACTCTCGCCTGTATTGTCGTAATAAAACAAAAAAGGGGGAACTGTGGTGAGCCGTTTCTGTGAACTGTGGCCGCCATTACAAGATGGCGCTGGTTTCCCCTGTAGTCTGTGACAAACAACTCCTTATCAGAATGAGTTGGCACGCTGTGACTTGGCACCCTATGAGAAAAGTCCACGTGGCAGTTGTGCATTGGGGCTTTATCTGATTTATTAAGGCTGGGGCACACGGGAATAGTAGTAGTGGCAGTAGTAGTAGCAATAGTAGTAGTGGCAGTAGGAGTAGCAGTAGAAGTAGTAGTAGGAGTAGCAATAGAAGCTAAAAGACATGTCAATACAAAGGCCTGAATAAACAGCTGAAAGAAGAAAAAGTATCAAGGACCTGAATAAACTGCTGAGAGAAGATTCCCGAGTTGCGTCTTCCTTGCGGGCAAGGGGTCGCGACAGTGAACCAAAATAAACCTTTACTCATTTTAAGTTAATTATCTCAGCTATTTTGTTATAGTGATGAAAACCTGACTAATACCTTTGGTCCATCTTTATTCCAGTATTTTGGCCTGTGCTTGAGGAGCATTAAGGAAAGACCTCGGCATCGTCTGATTAAAAGTGACTTTTCTGGAAACAGAATGCGAGCTGTTGGTTGGTGAATAATCCTTTCCTTTCTATTAAAGAAATTTATATAACAAATCAAACTACAGGTCATTTTTTTTTTTTGGCCTGGCTGTAGATAGGAACACAGCTGTATTATGTGGATATGTCTGAAATTTTATTTAAAATTGTAATCAAGGCCTTGATTTCCATTTAAGAATTTTGCTAGTTAGTTTTTCAAGGTTTGATGTTAGCGTTGTAATGGTGAAGTCTCAGCACCGGGTGCTGCAGATTTCAGGAGCAGATCCCGGACTCTGCCTTGGTTGGTGCAATATCTTTGGAAATAAATGTTCCCTAAAGCCTGGAGGTGCTATTGGGAGGGGATGGGAATGTTAGGAGGTGGGGTCTCATGGAAGGTCTTTAGCTCACTAGGGGCGTGCCCTCCAAGGGGTCCCTGGTCCTTCCTCTTCGGCTTCCTGATTGAGAAAGCAAGTGATTTTGCTCCACTCTATGCTCCTGGCATGAAACGCTGCCTCACCACAGGCTCAAAGCAATGAGACATATCAGTTGGGACTGGAACCTTCCAAACTGTGAGACAAAATAAACCTTTACTCCTTATAAGTTAATCATCTCAGCTATTTTGTTATAGTGATGAAAACCTGACTAATACATTTGGTCCATTTTTATTTCCAGTATTTTGGCCTGTGCTTGAAGTAAAATTCGTCTTTAAACATTAGAGCTAAAAAAATGTCACAGTGAAACACGGGCATGGCTTTTCAATTAACATCCTATCTCTGAATTTCCACTGCACCTCAGCTCTCCTTGGAGGCAGGCCGTTTCCAGTATCTTTTCAGCAGTGGGCAAACAGGAGGGTCATGCAGCAGGTTGACCAAAGAAGCCTTTTCCTTCCAAAGCCCATCAAGCGGACTCTCCCTCTGCACATTTCCAGCCAGCGAGCTACTTGCTGTGCCAGGGATCTTTGGTGGTTAACACCCGGTGCAGAGCTGACATCCTCCTGGGTGGAAGATTTTAAGGCTCCTTTTTCTTCAAGTGGCCTTTGAACTCGTAATCGCTGCTGTTCCAATCTATTGGAACATTTTGTAAAATCACACAACAAGGCAGTCCCCCAATCTCTTCTACACCTTGTAGTTCATGAAAAAGAAGGGTGAAGGCTGGGGACGTGGCTCAAGCGATAGTGCGCTCCATGCACAGGGTGCTGGGTTCGATCCTCAGCTCCACATAAAAATAAAATAAAGATGTTGTGTCCACTGAAAACTGAAGAATAAACCCTCTGGGGATCCCAGGCAACCCCTCTGTTGCCTGTCTCCACACACAGCTGAGGAGTGCGAGCACACTGAAGGCTGGTGATGCCTACTTCATCTGCAACCTCCGACATGTTGTCGAGTGGTTGGAGACAGTTGCTTGACACTTCTTTCTTCTTTTTATTTTTTTGATACCTGGGATTGAACTCAGGGGCACTTAACCACTCAGCCATATCCCTCACCCCTTTCTGGTATGTTATTTAGAGACAAGAGTCTCACTGAGTGGCTCAGGGTCTTGCTAAGTGGCTGAGGCTGGCCTTGAACTCACAATCCTCCTGCCTCAGCCTCCCGAGCTGCTGGGGTTACAGGCGTGGGCCATTGCAGCCAGCTTCAATACTTTTCTTGATGGACTTTTCATTTTGCAAATATTTATTCCCCTAGAGTCGTCCTTCTGGGAAGAACCACAGCCTGTTGGCAATGAAATAAAGATGAAGAGAACTTGGCTGCACTGATCCTCTGACCACGCTGTGGAACTGACGGGAAATGTGCACAAGTCCCACGTTTAATAACACCGTCGAGCTCTGTGCAGAGCAGAGTAGCCGGCAGAGAGCTGCTCCGTCACACTGATTGAGAAGGCCGAGTGTGCCCCTGTCACTGGAGGGCACCACAAATGTCTCCCATCTGCAAGTACTAAATCAGTTTTCAGTAGAACAACATTCTGAGAAGCTTTTTTGCACAAATTTTTAGTTTCTGTAGACCCAAAGTCCTCCAGGAATTGTCTTTTTAAGGAATTAAAATGTGAAGTCTGTCATTTTGAAATCGATTGTGAGAATACAGGATTGCTTCAAGAAATACCACGACCCGTGTGGACCAAAAATACCGTTAGACATTTATTATTAACTATATGGTTAATATATGGTAACTATATGGTTATTGAAGTCTGTACTTCCTTTCCTTCCAAATAATCCTCTAAATGTTATAGTTGTGATGTGATTTGATATTTGATTCTATATGATTAAATTTTTATAATTCTATTCTTGATCATTTATTGCAAATTATTTTATAATTTTATTTTTAAATTATTCTATTCTAAATTATTGGCACATGGTTATTGGCTTCAAAAGGAAACAATGTTCATTCTAAATTCACTTAGCTAGATTCTCTGAATATTTGTATCATCATTTGTTTATTAATGGTTGGAAAGTTGCTAGAAATTATTTTTCATGTGAAATGAATAGTTTTCACAAGCCGTATAATTCATGCCTGCGCTTTGCTCTTGAAGTGGTAGTAATTCATTTATGTATTAACTGGCTGATGGAATTTAAGATCTAAGACACAGTAAGAGGTTCACTCTGTGTGGTATTCAGAATGCTGACCTGATCCATTGAAACGGGACCATCAGCTATTAATAACCAGTTTACATGGCGGGTCTTACGTGTTCCTCTGCTGCTGTGGTATGTGGATTAGATAGGACTCGACTTTATGGGATATTACAGTTATTGATCACCCCTAAGTGTGCAGAGACCAGAAATGACGCTGAAGTCCGACTGCAGCTCTTACACCTTCCACAGTCTGAAGCCGAAGCTGAATAGCAAATTTCGCCAAAAATCCAAGATTGGATTTTGAGTCAAAATGTCTGAACATTCCTACAATTCAGGAGAATCGATTCTGGTTTTGGAGGTATGCACGCACTTCTGTGTATGTAATGTTGTGCATATAATACACTGTATATGTTCATTCAGATAACTTTTTTCTGGCCCTGGGGATTGAATCCAGGAGTGCTCTACCGCCGACTTACATCATGCCCTTTGATTTTTCACTTTTTATTTTGAGACATTTGGTGAAGTTGCCCAGGCTGGCTTTGAACTAGTGATCCTCCTGCCTCAGCTTCCCAAGTCATGGGATCACAAGTGGGCGCCCCCATGCCTGAGTAAGAAAACATCCTAAAGGTCATTTAAAGATGTGGAGATTGACCTGTGTTACATTCGTTAAATAACAGGAGGCGGCAAAACAGCACGATCGTATCATCTCAGATTGAAACTCAACGGGTGTGTTTTTATTTTGCGTTATCAGCTGGGCATCCCAGGGCAAAATGGAAGCATGTCCTTTCTACACCGCAGGGAACCCCTCCTGACACGTACCCTACGTGTCCACAAAACCAGACCACACCGAGCAGGGGAGATTCTCGTTTTCATTTCATTTTTCTTATTTCACTTCCAAAATATCCAGAAAGAATTTGTATGAATTTCACTATCAGGAAAAGTAATTTTAATAAGCCCGCTGATAACAACAAGCAGGATCCTCACCAAGAAAGACATCCAGAAGGGCAGGGGCCGAGCTCCCTGTCTGCTGGCCCTCCTGACCCGGCGTAAACAACGGCTGTTATTTTTTTGAGAGATTTTTATGAGCCAGGCATGAAACAAGGCTGGCTCAGCACTTTATGTGAATTATCTTCATTTCCCTTCACGATAAGGCAGGACCCATCATGATCAACCTTTAAAAGATGAAAAAATTTATAAAGCATTATTGAAAGAAATAAAGTAGGGTCTGAAGAATAAAGAGACTTTATAGAGATTTTATGTAGCAAGGATTGATGGAATGTTTTTAAATAAAAAGTGGGATAATACTAAATATGCTAGGCTGCACAAACCAGAGAGTTTCTGTGTCGATGATTCTACACTGACATTGTGCTACAGGAGCAGTCCCAGAAAATATGTGACAAACTTTCTTTAAAAAATACTGGTGTTGGTCTGCAGGTCACAGTTAGCCTCACCATAGAAAAAGATAATATCATAAACATATGAAACTTCCGAAACTAATAACTTATTTAAAGAAATCCTACTCAAGAATTTTGTATCCTGAGTAGATTTTTTTTAGGGGAATCTTTTTAAAATAAGACAGGAAATCCAAAACCTTAAGGGGAAAGTTTGAGAAATCTAGCTAAAAAAAAATTAGATAAAGTTGCATGGCAAAAGAAAATGCAAAAATATTGAGAGAAGATGCACTAAGGAAAATATTTGAAAGAAGATTAATACCTCTCCTATTGAGAAGCTCTTAACAATTATTAACAACAACAACAAAAAAAGACAGAGAACAATTCACTGAAGTTGAAATAAAAAGGAAGGTCAAACATTTAAATCTATGTTCAACATCACTAGTAGTTGGGAGAATGTTAATTGGCCAATCTGATGAGTAAATCATCAGGTGTCACAATAATAAGGAAATAATATTATTTTATGAGCGATAATAAAGAGACCTGATGATTTACTCATCAGATTGGCAAAAAATAAAGATGATGCTATTTAGGGCCCCTGAAGGTGTGGGGAAACTGGTACCTCAACCGGGGTTCTGAAAATTGGCATCAACCTTGGAAAAAAATGATCTTGAGGAGCTCAGCTCAGTGAGATTTTAAAAGAGGCAAGTTTGAAATAATTAGCTAAAAATTTAGGAAAGGAGAATACATCCTGTCAAAACCCACGAGGTGTAGTCAAAGGATGTACCCTGAGGAAAATGTGTGGCCCTAAAATGACGTCAGTATTTCTGCAAAGAACCTGACACTCTGTTTCCGTTTTCCACGTATCATGTTAAGATTCCGTGATCCTTTGTGACATCAGGGATCAAAGTGGGGTGACCCCTCAGACCCGGGCCGCTTCCCGAGTTTTGCTTGACTCCTCTCTCGGGGCCGTTCTGTGACTGACTTGTTTTATGGAACGTTGCTTTGTTCCTGCTCAGCTCTGTCTGTGATGTGGGCTCCTGATGGATATCCAGTTAGAGATTGTGTCTCTCTTAGGACACCCCAAGGCTTAGTGGGTAAACCCTGGATGGGTCCTTCTTCAGCGAGATCACCTTGGGAAAGTCATTTCTGGTCTTAGGAACAGCAGACACATAAATCAATAACTATAAATACTGTGACCCACTAAGACATCTCATTCAATCAAAGGTCCTATAAAATCTAAGCTGAAAATTAATTGTCAAGGGGTGGGATTGGGTGGTAGCGTAGGCATAATGACTTTTTAAGATCCCTAAAGCCTTTGGCTTTAATAATCATGCAACTTGAGGACAGAATTTGTGATCATGAACAGTGTCGTTCACATACTTCCCAGTCAGAACGGTGACAGCTTCTCTGTGAACCGGGGCTAGAAGCTACGAATGCAACGGTTTTGTATTATGTCTTCCTCTCCCTTCAAAGAGGAACACACATCTGTCGGGCCCTTCGCCGCCGCACATACCCGCAGCCTAAAGGCGCCAACGAATCCTGCTAAGTAATCTCCCACAACCAAATAAATATGTTACAGGGCCCAGATCGTTTTAAACAGAGTCCCTGTGAGAATCGAAGACAACTGAGTGAGAAATGGGAAGGGAATTTTCTCCATCTGGATCTGTCTCCAGAGATGTCACCAGGCCTAAAACGGGGCCTGTGGGTCAAAAGTCAGGATGGGAGCCTTAGAAACCCAACCCAGACCCACAGATCCCTCTCCTCTGCTTCTCTGAGCTTTGTAGGAACGGTGCGCCCTGGTATCTGTGGGTTCCCAGAATTGTCACATTAGTTATGTGCTCCACCCCAGAATAATCAGACCTGGCACAGTGTTACTTGAACTTCAGTTCTTCCAATGGTGTATTATGACATTCTTTCATGTGAAAATTGAGGGGTCTGTCTGCCTGCAGGTGGTAGGGTCATTTCAGCTGGCTGGTGGTCCACCCTCTCTCCTGTCCCTAACGGTGGTGCAGTCTTCGCCCCTTCCTGGCCAGGATCCACCTTCTCAGATGCTGGATGAGCTACATCCGGGAGGTCCAGGACAGTCTGGCGATCACACAAAATCCCCTTCATATATTTTTATTTGCCCCGAGTTGGGGGAGGAAATACTCATCATCAGAACATCAGAAAGTGAGCTCAGTTGCATCCCACGTCCCGGGGCCATTCTCCAACAGGCCACCGGCTCCTGCGTCCTCCCTTCCTCCTGGACACGGTCCACCTCGGGCCCCGGGTGGCACGGGGCTTCAGGCCCATCAGAAACCTAAACCCCGGGAACATGGACGGCAGTTGGCCCAGGACGCGAGAAACTCACAGATGAACAACAAATGCAGGCGAGAAAGGCCAGACCCAGTGGGCCCACGTTCTTGGGGACCCTGGAGGGCTTGATCCAGGGCTGTCCGACCATATGGCCCGCTGAGCAGGAGCCGGGAGGGCCGGGGGGTGGGGGCGCCTGGCCGCAGACCAGGGAAACATTAGCGCGAGGCATTTTGTTTCCTTGTGTGTGTGCTTTTTCTCCCTTTAAATATTTACTTTTTGTGTTTTGCCAGGACACAGTTTCCATCCATATGCAGAACAAGCTGTTTCTGCAAATGGGGGCGGGGGCGGGAGGGGGCCGCTGGGCTCCAGGGACCTGCAGTGGCATATTGATTCTGTGGCTGCCAAAGGTGAGCAGAGACCTGTTGCCGTCCTAGTGTCTGGGTTGGGTGGCTTCTGGAAAAAAAAATATAAAAATGGGTAGGTGGTCTTGCTTCTTGTGGGAGCCCTTCCTGCCTTTGCAGGGGCCCAGACCCCCACCCTCACGCTTACATGGACCCTAAGGAGAAAGTTCTGGAAAGTGTAGGCCCGCCACGGGGCTGTCGGTAGGTGGTCCCCACCCCGGGCTGAGGCTATGGGTGGCGGCTGAGCAGGCGGCAAACCACGCTGGGGCAGGCAGAGCCTCTGGCTTGGAGGCTGCTGTGGGGCCTGGTCCACAGAGTTTCCGTGGCACAGGAGAGGCAGGCCTGGGAAGAAGGGTGGCCGGGGTGGGTGGTAAAGGGTGGCAGCTGGAAGGGGGAAGAGGGCGGCGGCCAATTCCCAGTGGAATGAAATGCACCACGTCAAAATAAATAAACTGGCCTGGGCTGCGAGCCATGTTTGAACGAGGCTAATGTAAGCACTCGATGCTCCGTCGCTGGTCCACCCAGGCGTCCAAACATGCCATTTAAAAGGAGATGAAGGGCCTGTCCTAGAAGCAAGCCGTGCTGGACAATAATGCTGACCACGGGGTCAGAGGGCGGCCCTGGGGCTGGCAAGCGCCAATGTCCTGAACTACAGATAGGCAGCCTGGTGCGCTTTCCCTGGGCTTGGGGGGATGAGGGTCTCAAGACACTGGCCAGGGTCTCAAGACACCCCTGAGCTGTTCTGTTTGCTCCACACGCATCCAGAGGAGAAGGAGACTTTGAGACGGACAAACACTGCCCAGAGGGAAGGCTGGACACAGCACGCGCGCCCTTTGACCTCCACACAGAGCAAGCCAGGGACGTAGGACCCACACCAGGGGAGGGACCTGGTGCGCATCTGCTTGTAGGTGATGCCCAGGCTGCCTGTCCAGGGACCGCGCACCTCGAGTTCACTGTTCACACAAGCTTGAGTGACCCTCCTGTCACATCATTCACCTGGAGCAGCTGGAGCCTAAGCCCAGAAACTGTGGTGCTTCCAACCCTCAGGACTCCCCTCCCAGCCATGGGGCCTGGACTGGTCCTCAGAATCCTCCGGTCAAGTCTTCTTGGCAGCCACCACATGGAACCGGAGCTGTGTGGATGAGCAACTTGTCATCTTTGAGTTGCTGGAATGGGGACGGCCTAAAGGTCACAGAACCCAGATTTAGTCATGTCTGGGCCTTTAACTACACTTGAGGACACAAGAGATGGGGTTTTATTTACTTATTTTTTTGTACCAGGGATTAAACCCAGGGGTGCTTCACCCCTGAGCCACACCCCCAGCCCATTTTACTTTTTATTTTGAGGCAGGGTCTTGCTGAGTTGCTGAGGGCCTCCCTAAGTTGCTGAGGCTGGCTTTGAACTGGTGATCCTCCTGCCCCAGCCTCAGGAGCCCCTGGGATGACAGGCGTGGGCCACTGTGCCTGGCTGGATGTGACCTTCATCCCGGCTTCCCTCCCGGTTCTGAGAGGGCTGGATTGGGCCTTTTCAATTGGAACGAGACTGAGGATCTATTGTATTAGTCTAATTGAGATGCTGTAACAAAAGGCTCTAGAACACGTCCCACTGAACAGCAGGAATTCACTTTCCACAGGCCGGGAGGGCCAACATCCAGGTGCTGGCTTCCTTGGCTCCTGGAAAGGACCCTCCTCCTGGCTGACGGATGGCTGATTTCTCAGTGGGCCGGTTTGGGAGGCCGGGAGTCCAAAATCAAGATGTCAGCAGGGTTGGTTTCTCCTGAGGTCTCTCCTGGGCTGGCAGACGGTCACCTTCTTACTGTGTGTCCATGTGTCTCTATGTAGAAGGGCACTAACTCCCTCCCAGGGGCCAGCTCCCTCCTCATGACCTCATCTAAACCTAGTGACCTCCCCAGGATCCCACCACGGGGCCTTTAGACTTCACCTGTGATTCTGGGGGACACAGTTAGTACACAGCATGTGTGAGGGGGGCTCTTTTAGGACACCCAGGCCCTTAGTCCAGGCGTTCTGGTGAGCGTACCCGGGCGCACAACAGAAGTTCTCAGCCGGCACCGCACGGGATTCTCCGCTTGGTCAGGTTCAGGGAGCAGCAGGTGAGCTGATGGCTGAGCCCCTGGCTTCCGGGCAGGGAGTGAGCCGGTTTCTAGGCAGCCATAGTAACTTAGAGAGGCTCTAAGCAACTCAGGGAGACCCTGTCTCTAAATAAAATATCATAAAAATATAAACTAGGGCTGGGGGTGTGGCTCAGCGGTGGAGTGTTCCTGAGTTCAACCCCCAGAAACAAAAACCATGCCCCCCCCAAAAAAATAGTGAGAATGTTCCATAGAAACCGCACTTCAAAATCTGAAGTCTGCTGTGCCTCTGGTTCACGATCTGGGGCGCACACTCTCTCCCTGTGCTGGGCAGCAGCAGCCCCGGCTCTCAGCCCGCCACGAGGTCCCAGGGATGCCCCCGACACTCTCCAGGGTTAAGCCCGGGTGTTTGGTCGCTGAGGGTAATCAGTGGGTGTTCAACCGACAGCGGTTTCAGTCATGAGGGTTACAGGGGGACAACCCCGTTGTGACTCGAGGAACGACGTGTCACCCTTCTGGAAAAGTGTTCAGCGGCGTCTTGTCCACCTGAGCTGCCACAGGGCCCAGCAGCTGCGCCCCAGGGAGTTTGTCCCAGAGAATGAAACGTGTGTCCACACAAAGACACGGCAGGAACGCTCATGTCCGTTTTATTTGTGATGAGTGAGGGCAGTTACAGGCCAGGTGTCACCCAGGGAAGGGTGTCTGAATCCCCTGTCTCCCGTGGGATCCTCCTCGACACGGAACACCACCGCTGAGGCCTGGGAGATGTGACTCGGGGGTAGGGCACGTGCTGAGCAGGCCCAGGGCCCTGGCTTCGATCCCCAGGGCCAGGAGAAGAAATGGCAGATCTTCAAGGAGTCAGGCCCGGTGAGAGCAGTGTGCTGCTTGATTCTGCTCATGTCACATTTTGAAATGGCAGAATCATCCAGATGGTGAGCAGGTCAGTGGTTGCCGGGCTCAGGGACAGGACACGGGGGACACTGGTGTGGCTGCAGGAAGCCATATGAGCATCCCGTGGTGCCAGAGCGGTTCTGCGTCCTGGCTATGGTGGTGATATAAGTGTAGGGCTGGGGATCAAACCCAGGGCCTCCTGCGTGTTGGGCAAGTGCTCTACCACTTAGCCACATACCCACCTCTGCCGTTTCTTGATTTTGATAATATGCTATAGATTGCTAAGATCTTATCACTGGGGAAAACTGGGTGGAGGCACACAAGATTTCTGTACTTCTACAGCCCTCTGTGAAGCTATAATTATGTTAAAATAAAAAGTAAAAACAAAAGTTACTGAAGAGAAAAAGAAGTAACTTAGGGAAATGAATTTCTCACTGCGTTAGTTTTCTGTTACTATAACAAATATCTGAGATAATCATCTTAAAAAGAAAAAAGGTTCATTTTAGCACACAGGTCTGGAGATTTCAGTCTAGGACTGATTAGCCCTTGCCTTGGGCCTGTGGCAAGGCAGCACATCATGGAGGGAGTGTGATGGAGGAGGCCCATTTACCTCATGGCAGGGAAGTGAAAGAGAGAGAGAAAATAGATGGGAGTCCCACAGTCCTCTTTGAGGGTGCCACCCACTGGCCGAACTTCCTCTAACAAGGCCCCTTTTCTCAAAGGTCCACCACCACCTCCCGATAGAGCTACCGACAGGGGGCCAAGCCTTTAACCATGCCACTCACACTGGGGGTTCATTGTAGTTATGAGAAACGTGACTTCTGTCTGTTTTGTAATGGATTCAGTTTTGGAGGTGCAGGGGGTACTGGGGATTGAACTCAGGGGCACTCAACCACTGAGCCACACCCCCTAGTCCCCTTTTATATTTTATTTAGAGACAGGGTCCCCCTGAGTTGCTTAGCGCCTCGCTGTTGTGGAGGCTGGCTTTGAATCTGTGATCCTCCTGCCTGAGCCTCCCATATTAGTTTTATCAACAAAAATTATGTTGGTTGTAAAGTACTTGAAAAATCATACGTGGTGTGGAACAGAGAACTGACAAGTGAACCCACACGGGGGTGCGAAGGCCATTCAGTAGGGAGAGGACTGTCCTTACAGTGAGGAACACTGGGAAACCAAATATCCCCACGTAAAATAAAGGGGGTGGATCGCCACCTTACGCCATGTGTGAAGAGTAGCTTGAAATGGATCAAAGATGTAAACATAAAAACTATAAGATTTCTAGAAGAAAATGGGAAATGCTTTCTGGCATTGGATTTGGCAGAGATTTCTTGGATTAACAATAAAAAAAATAGATAAATTGGAATTCATTAAAATAATAATGATAAAACCCCGCATACACCATCAATAGAGTGGAAGACAACCACAGAATGGGAGAAATCAGTTGTTTGGTAAGGGGTTAACATTCACAAAGATTCTTACAACTCAAGAACAATATTAAACAACCCAGTTAAAAATGGGCAGAAGAAGCTGGGTGCGGTGGTGCACACCTGAAATCCCAGCGGTTCAGGAAGCTGAGGCAGGAGATGATTGTGAGTTCAAAGCCAGCCTCGACAACTTAGTGTGGCCTTGAGCAACTTAGCGAGACTCTGTCTCTAAATAAAAAATAAAATAGGCTGGGGGTGTGGCTCAGTGGTTAGTGCCCCTGGGTTCAACCCCTGGTTTTCAAAAAAAAATGGATAAAATACTTGAATTTTTTTCATTTCTTCAAAGGCAATCTCTAAAAATGACCAACAAACACAAGAAGAGGCACAGTGTCTAATTATGAGGGAAACACAAATTAAAACCCACAATGTGATACTGCTTCATATTCTCCAGGACCCCTTCAGAATGGCTATTAAGAAAAAAAATAAATAAATAAAAACCAGAAAATTACAGGTGTTGGTGATGATGTGAGGAAACTGGACCCTCTGTGTGTAGCTGAGGGGTTGGAACACAGAGCTTTAGGGTGGGAATCAGTGTGGTGTTTCCTCAAAAAACTAAACATAGTATTAGTATATGACCCAGAAATTCTACTTGTAGCTACGTACTCCCTGAGACTGAAAGCAGAGTTTTTGTACATTTGCATTTACAGTAGAGTATTCCTTAAGGGTGAAATTATCCAAAAGTTCCTCAACTGATGGATGGATAAACGTGTGTAGTGTGTCCATGCGGTGAAATATTATACAACCTGAAAAAGGAACGGGATTCTAACATGTGTGTCAACAGGGATGGACCTTGAAGACGTGATGCTAAGAGAAACAGGCTGGACATGAAGGGACAGAGACACCACTTATGGCAGGAACAGAGAACAGTCAAATCCACAGAGTCAGGAAGCCGAACAGTGGCTGCCAGGGGTTGAGGGGAAAGAGGAGTGGGGAGTCTATGTTCAATGGACACACTCTCAGTGTGGGATAATGAAAAGCCCTGGTGACGTAAGCTTGAACAGCCATGTGCTGTGCTTAATGACACCGACCCTCCTGTTAAAAATGGCTGGGATGGGACGTTTTGTGCATATTTGCCACAATTAAAAAGACAAACATTACCGGAGATAAATAGTCACAGGAGCAAGAGGCAAGTGCGTGAGCGACTCTCTCTGGTTCACCGTATTCTCTCACTTCCTAGGAAGGGTCTGCCATACTGTACCTTTAAGTAACAGAATAATAGTAAAATAATTAATGCCAAATGGGAAAGGTGCCGAGCAGGAACCGAAAAGCTGAGACATCCCGTTGATTGCAGCTGTGTCCCCGCTGAAGCCCCTTGCCCTGTGCCCTGTGTTTCCCTGTCTTGCCTCAAAGCACTCAGTCTGCCCTGGCCCCTCAAGGTGTTCCGAATGCCACGTATTGTCCCCTGATTCGCTCCATTTGTCCTTCCTCGGGCCACCTCAGTGCTCTGCTCCTTCTCCACCTGTCCACAGGGAACCCGTCCCCAGATCCAGCTGCAGTCCCACCACCCCACCCGGGGGCCGTCCGGGATTGGTCTCCCTCCTCTCTGCACCGGCCTCAGTTCTTGTCCAGCCCCGGGTTCAGGATCTGCAAGTGCAAGTTCCAGATTCCTCCAATCTGTGCCTAAGATCTTCAGGACACAAACCAGAGCCTCCCGCTCCCCAGAGCGGCCACATGGCGGGTCGCTGTGATTGTCCCAGTGGGTTCTTCGTCCATTTTTGGAGCTGATGAAAGACAAGTTGCCGCCCATCCATTTCCCTATATGATTCTGAAACATCTGGAAAAAAATCTTTGAATGAAAGTTAGGGCAGGATGACCGTCTCTGAAAAAACGGAGACACCTTTTGGAGCTCTGGGAGGAGCACGGGGGAGGCCGGAGTGAAAGCTGCGCGTTGGATGCAACTGCAGACGGCAAGAGTGACGGGCCCTCGGCCCCTGGGTTCTGCCATTTCCAGATCTCTCGGGACCAGGAAAAATAAGAGCGCGCAGAGGGCGCAGAGTGGAGAGTCGGACCCGGTCTTCTAAATTCTTACCTGGTTTTCTTTCCCCTGGCTGCAGTTGCCTGATGGAATTACTTTATTTACTTGTGGGATATATACCATGCAGAAATAATCAATGTCAATTATAATTTCCCACCTGCGGTTGAAGCCCATTAAATTAATGGTAAAAATAACCTTGAATGTTCCCATTAGCAGGTCTGCGGATGTAAACATTTCCACGCTGGATGAGCGGGAGGTAGATGGCCGTTGGTGGTGTGGAAATAAACAGAGACCACCCAAAGAGAACAAGCAGAGCTATTTATTCAGAGCTTGCTAGAGCCAGCGACCGGGCAAAGACTCCAAGGCAGGCGGGGCAGCGGGAAAGGCTTCTCTCTGACTGCAGGCTGCTGGCATGGGGGAGCTGCAGCAGGCTCACCAGAAGCTAGCTTCCGATGGGACTGGTTGGGTGCCTGTTGGGCTTCTCTGGTTGCTCCTAAGCCGGAAGGGGGAAAAGAAATGGGGACAGTTGTCAGAAATCAACCAAGTCTTAGCCCTCTGGGGTGAGTGTGGCCGAGTGGGGCCATGTTCAGAGACTCGCCTGGACGTGGGTGTCGAAATGCAGAGTCTCGGGCTGTTGTTACAAGTGTCCCCCAGTGCTCCTGTGCTCTGTGTGCCGATTCCTGCCTCCTGAGCGGGTTTCCTCCTTCACACTCTTGCGCCATGATGACCTGCCTCACCCGGCCTCAGAGCCATGGAGCTGGCTGTCGATGGATGGACACCCCTGGAACTGGGAGCCCCAAGTAAACCTGCCCCCGACATGGTCCTCGTGGGGTCTCTGGTTCACAGCCACATCAAGCTAAGGCGCGGGCCCTCCCTCAGGGGCTTGAGGGTTAGGTGCAGGTAGGTAGAGAAAGAGCGTTTTTGTTCAAAACCAAGAAACACGCCCAAAGCCCCCGAGCTGGGGAGGCCCAGCGCACGTGCCTGTATACAGTAGGGAGAATTGGGAAGGAGTTTGGAACAGAACAGAAAGACCCGAGGGTCCCTCCGGTGGGAACCAGGGCCTTCCCTGCCCGGCCCCTCCGGACACTGTGATTCTGTGGAGTCTCTGTTCTTGCCTGGTCTTTGACTTTCCCCGGCTTGGTCAGTGGTGGGTACCGGAGAGCGTCGCCGGGGAATTCTGTGTTGGGTGGAGGTTCCATGAACGTCCCTCCCCCCACGGTGGAGAGAACCACTTTTGCATCTGTGGCCTATAAATGTGTTCATTCTTCCAATTTTCCTTTAAGCCAGTTCTGACATCTTCCTTACTCTGCCATTAATTAATAAGTGCAATAAAATATTTGGCACAAGTCCACTTTATATTGCCAAGAGATGCAGTTTCAACTTAAAAAAATCCCTCTCTTTCACACACACACACACACACACACACACACACACACACTCCACATACACACACACACTCCACACACTCACACACACACTCACACACACACACTCCACACACACACACTCCACACACACACACTCCACACACACACACTCACACACACACACTCACACTCCACATACACACACACTCACACACACACACTCCACACACACACACTCCACACACACACACTCCACACACACACTCACACTCCACACACACACACACTCCACACACACACACACTCACACTCCACATACACACACACACTCACACACACACACTCCACACACACACACTCCACACACACACACACACTCCACACACACACACACTCCACCCACACTCCACACACACACACTCACACTCCACACACACACTCACACACACACTCCACACACACACACTCACACTCCACACACACACTCACACACACACACTCACACACACACACACACTCACACACTCACACACACACTCACACTCACACACACACACAAGCTCTACTTGCCTGAGCCAGTTTACCCTGAGCACGTGGTTTAGTTTGGTGAGAAAGCTACTCGGGGCCTGTGACGGTCAGACCTTGTGTCTGGAACGTCATTAAGGAATCAGTCCCTAAATGATCCGCCCTGTGAGACGGAGTCGCTCTTCACAATCACCCGCCCCGCAGCAGGCCTTTGCATGAGGGTGCGTCTCTCCGCCTGCTGTTGGAACTGAGAGAACATTTCCCTCTTCTCGCTGCTGGTCCGGGAGTGATGGGGTTGAGTTTAGGTACAAAGCTCTTGACTCTTCTGTCTGCAGGGAGCCAGGGAACCAGCCCACAGGACTGAGCCCTCCCTCCTCCTGGGCAGCAGGAGCCGCCCAGCCACCCCACTCCAAAGAGCAACCACGTCTCCGGCTCAGGGAGGCTTCCTTCTGCTTCTGGTCCAGGAGGCCATGGGCCCAGGTGCTTGTCTTGCCTCTACCCTTGACACCTCCCACTGACAAAGGTTCTTTCTGCGACCAAACCGTAGTCTGTGAGTTCTCTTCCTTGGGTCCCCTCCTTGGGCTCCATCTTGGACCTGCATGGCCCAGCTGTCCAGAGAATCCTAAGCCACTTTAGCAGAAGTCCTACCACAGTGCACGACCACCACCCCTAAAGTCTCATTGAACTCCTCGCCCCCCATCCTGGGTGCTGGATCACGCAGGCCTGCCTTCAACAAGAATCCGGTTCAGCGGGTGCAGCTGCCGTCCCCTGCCCTCGTCGATGTCCCCTCTTTGCAGTTTTCTATCCACAGGTGCCCTCGCTCTTCAGCAGCTAGAAATGCCCAGCTGTCTTCACTGCCTTCAGAGTTGGGCCCAGTTCCTCCCCTCTGTTCCCAAAGTCTTGCAGTTGTCCTGAGTAAAGTTTCCTTTATTGTTTGAACAAGTGTCAGAATAATTCTTTTAGCACCACCAGGGGCCGAGCGCCACGAGATGCCTGCCCAGGCCACTCTGACCCATAAGCAAAAGTTACCCAAGAGACTGGGCTGCCTCTGCTCTCTAAGACCCCCCTGCCCCACTGCCAACCCAGGAACCAGCTCTCTGTTCTCCAGGGCACCCTGCCAAGCCTGCACCCCTGGAGGAGAATGGCCTCTTCCCCTTCTGTCCTCAAAAAAAAAAACTTGTCAGCATGCAGACCCTGTTTCAGTTGCTGGGATGTCCTGGCGTTAAAGGTCAAGGCTGGGCTGAGGGGCAAGGACCAGACACACTGTATCACTGGGGCGGGATGCTTGTGTAACCCACCCTGGAGGGCTGCTGGAGGAGGTGTCTTCAGAAGGAAAATTCTCCAGGCTATGGGCTCTCTCTTTTTCTCCTAATTTGCTTATCCTCGCGGAACCCCAATAGAAGTTAACCCCCCAAACACACAAGGGCAAAACAGGGCCGGGAAATGGTTCCAAACGGCTGAAACAACAGACCCTTTTCCTAAAGAATGATTTCCTACGTTAGAGAGAATTTACAACCGTGCTTGGCTTCCCTTTCTTCTTCTTTTTTTTCCCCCCAGATTCCATCTCGTGTAATAAAGGAGACGGTTGGTCTGGGAGCCCCTTCTTTTTGATGGAAGTCTGTCTCTGGAAAGGGCTCGGGCTTCAAGGAGCACATAAAAGTAAGTAGTAAAAAATAAAGGCCAGCACGCCTCGCAGTGCCACCCCCGGTCGCAGTGCCACCCCCGGTCGCCTCCGACAGGCAGGACCCTTTCCTGGTTGGGTCCATCGGCACCAGGATAAGAGCAGCTCGCAGTGATGTCAGCCCAATTAGCCAGGCCAACGTCTGGCTTCCTGGAGAGGCCTTTTGTGAAGCCACTAGCTGCCTTGGGGTCAAAATGCAGTAATTACAGGTCTTTCTTTTTCCTTTTTCACACATGCCAGGCGAGCACGCCACCGCTTGAGCCACATCACCAGCCCAACATCAGGGGCTTTATGGCACAAACAACCCACTTCATTTCCTGAAAGTCAGTTACCTAAAAAACATTTTTGGAAGTCTTCTATGAAGTTAAGTTCATGCCCAAATTTCTAGTATGCATAATGACTAAAGTTTATAAGTCCATTGAAGAGAAAGTGAAAACCTGAAAATACCCTCCTGTGTACATACCAGTAAGACATAGCATTGTAAAGGGACCTGGCATAGCTTTGAAATCCAGTATAAAATTCCTATTACCCCTCCTTTTCCATATGCCTGGTCTCTTGATGGAATTAGCATAAAGCTAGTATACAGAGTCTTCTCATCTCTATTATAGAGAAATCCATTACAAATGCCTTCATAAATATCATTGACAGGGACTGGGAATGTAGCTCAGTAGTAAAGCCCTGGGTTCAATATAAGGCCCTGGGTTCAATTGCCAACAC
The DNA here is from genome assembly GCF_045843805.1 of Urocitellus parryii. Lineage (NCBI taxonomy): Eukaryota > Metazoa > Chordata > Mammalia > Rodentia > Sciuridae > Urocitellus > Urocitellus parryii. Next base: position 2,816,287 of record NW_027553327.1, read on the forward strand.
CACACAAAAGAAAAAAAAAGGCTCATTGGCATAAAATTTCTCCTATATCAACAATAACTTTATAATACATTCAACTTTGGTATTTAGTTTATTGCCTTACATTCAAAAGCTCTTCACCCACTGATGCCCACATATGCTGACAACTGTTCTGATCCCAGCAGGAGTAACAGATTTTATTTCTTAAGCATTGCAGAACTACAACTAGAGTGTTATTATTAGATGAAAGATCTCATACTGGCTTTCCAATGGAGGAAAAAGGAAGAATTGAGATGAAAATAATCTAAGCTATATAAAAATGCCCCACATTTTAAAAATTGTAATTTAATTTGATTTTCAAAGGTAGCATATTTAAATGCTCAAATTCAAAAGGTAAAAATTTGTATATAGAGAATCATTTTTATTATATCTTTGTTCTCCTGCTACTAAGTTCTTTCCAGGCTAAACTGATTTTATAAAATGTTTTCTAACAACGATAGTTTATGTATATGCAGGCAAATGGGAGCACCCATCCATGTATGAGTTTTTATTGTCTATTTTCTCTTTAACAACCTATCTTGGCCGTAGACTTGCATCAGTACCTATTTTTTTTTTTTTACTTTTTCTAGTTGTATACTATTCCTTAGCAAGGATAGGCATAATTTATCTAGTCAGTATCAAGTAGATAGGCATTTGTTTCAAATCTTCTGATATGACAAAGATATGCTGTATCACTTTGCTTATGGGAAAGTATTTCTTTAGAATAAAGTCTTGTGAGTGGAATTTCTTCATTAAAGTTATGTTTCATAATTTTTTTAGGAATGTAATTCATACATTTTTGAATTGTAAAAAATTCAAAAGCAACTAAAGGATAAACTTTGAAAAGCATATTTTATCTGCATACTTCTTTTGCTCAATTATATGCCTTCTTTCCCCAGGAGCTAATTGTTACCACATCTTGTGTATACTTTTAGAGATTTTACATACAAGCACATATGCATGTATATGTTCACACCAGAAGTCCAGATAATTAAATTTATTTAGATAGATTTGTATTTTATTTTCATTTTAGCCTACAGGAATCAGAAAGCACACACCAAGATGCTGGCTTCAATGTAAACATTTGACATAAGAACATACTCTTATAGCTTCATACATCATGGTAATTTAAAGCAATGATATAATCTTATCTATTTTCTCTATGTACATCGATTCTATGTAGAGGAAAGGGGAGACCAGGGATAAATAGGCCTGCACTGTCCTCAGCCAACATTTTTCTGACGAGATCCAGTCTCGAGATTTTGTTGGGTAAACCTGGTGTGTAGCAGTCAGCTTGTAATGTTATCCTCCTTCATTTTAGGATTCTCTTCCTCTTTGTCTAGTGTTAATCTCCTGCTTCCTCTGGTCCATGTAATCCTCTTTTTTTTTTTTTTTTTTTTTTTTTTTTAGGAGGGGTACCAGGGATTGAACTCAGGGGCACTCAATTACTGATCCACATCCCCAGCCCTATTAGCAGCACATATCTAGTCTGTCTATACTGCCTATTGTAATTAAACTTGCAATTTATGAATATGTGACATGAAGAAAAAAGAAGTTGTTCACATGTTGCTTTTAGCTATGTGACTAAGAAGATACAAAAGCTGAGTGGTCTCTGCTTCATTGTTTCATCCTGCACCTGCCAGTACTCTCACTACTCCAAACCCAAGCCCATCCCAGGTGGCAAAGGGTGCTGCGTTTGTTGGTAAGGGAGGCTCCCTAATGTCCATGTGAACTAGGTGATTGCCTCTTTCTTTCATACTTGGTTTATCAATAGGAAGTCTTGATTCCAGGTAAAACTTGTGTTTTGTGTGAATCTGACTGACTGTTCAGCCATGTTTGATTAGGGAGAAGTAAATGAATGACTTCTGAAAGAAGTAAAAAGGATCAATAAAAATTCAGTCTGATAAGGAGACCAAAATTATTGAGTTCTGCTTAGGATATTGCTTGGTAAGAAATACTGTTCTGGGAGATCTAGACCATGTATTTGATAAGAGAATAAAATAACTATATATGTACTTATATATAGTATATATATATACTATATATATGCATTATATATAGTAGACAAAAGTGCCACAATCACAGTTTACTTAGCGGTTTTATTCCTGAGTACTTTTGACTAAAACTGCAAAATTCAACTGAAGGAAAAAAATGTAAACTTAATTACATTGAGAAATATACAAATATCAAGTTCTCAGAAAATCTCCAAATCGTAAATGTGTCAATTCTTCCTGAATCAATCTGTGATATCCATTTAACGTAATCAAAATCCTAAAGGCTTTCTTGGGAAAAGAAAAACCTAATAAAATAATTGTATAATTTATCTGGCAGAACAAAAATGTAAGAACAGGTAGGATATCTTTCAATGGTAAAAAGGAGAATTAAAGGGGCTTTGTTCATTTGGATGAAAAAAAATGCCTTCTTCACTCCTCATTCCCAAATAATTTCCATATGGATCAAAGTTTTTAAATATTGAAAAATAAAAACATTAAACTAGATTTTTAAAGTTTGTCCAATGATTTTGTAAACTTGGGTGTAAACATCTTTCTAATCATGCCCCAAAAATCAAACAAAAAGGAATAATTTACATAATGTAATCTATTTTTTATCAAAGTGTTTCTTTAAGAGGCTAAAAACAAATGACATGCTGAGAAAAATTTCAAGTTTTCCTTCTCTGTCCTGATATCTATCTATCTCTATCTCTCTCTCTCTCTTTCTTTCTCTCTCTCTCTCTCTCTCTCTCTCTCTCTCTCTCTGGATCCTCAATTTCAACAATGTTTCTAGTCAATTGAGACCTAAAATTAATTGAACCCACGACTTCTTCACTCTTGCTCATCACCTTTTCCCATAATGACTTTTTCTTGGACAACTTAAGTTCATGTCTAATCCTAATAGTCACCATTCTTGCTTGGCTAAAACATAACCCAGTCAAATAATCTATCATGTATCAGCATCTGTGAATCTAAATTAGTTGAAGAAAAACACTCATATAGTATATCTCACTTTAAATTTTTAATTGCTAATATTAACTGGACTCTTCATGTCTTCTCCCAAGCATAATCTATCTCGTTAGTCCATTTTCCTTCGCTCCTGATGTAATTTCATATTTTTCCTCAAACCTCAGACTTATAAAAACCTTTCATATCCTGTTCAGCATGGTGGTGCATCCTTGTAATCCCAGCAACTTAGAAGGCTGAGGCAGAAGAATCATAATTTCTTTCTTTTTGTTTGTTTGTTTGGTGCTGGGGGTTGAATCCAGGGGGAATTAACCACTAACCCAAATACCTATCCCATTTTACTTTTTATTTTGAGACAGGGTCTCTGTAAATTGCCTAGGGCTTGGCTAAGTTGCTGGGGCTGGCTTTGAACTTGGTATCCTCTTGCATCAGCCTCCTGAACTGCTGGAATTGCAGGCATGCACCATCACACCTGGCAAATCACAACTTCAAGGCCAGTCTTGTCTTCTTAACAAGACCTTGTCTCAAAATAAAAAATAAAAAGGGCTAGGTATGTAGCTTAGTGGTTAAAACACATCCCTGAGTTCAATCCCTGTTACCAGAAAAAAAAAAGAAAGAAAGAAAGAAAAAAGAAAAATTCTTTCACATCCTCACTTTCAGCTAATTATCTTCTTTTCTAGGTCATTAAAGAAGCAAAAGCAATTGGGAAAGAACTTCCACAAGTTTCCTTTATCAGTTTATCTGCACTGAGCAAGTTAAATCTTATTAGTATACTCCTCCAGAGCAATCTTCCTTTAGTGTCAATTAATAGTGCTTTTAAATAACGTGTTTATTGATAATCAAAAAACTCATAATAAATAATTTCAAAAAATAACCTTTTTATATCATTAGATTTTATTATTCTAGCATAAATACTATTATTCCAGATCTTTGAGATCAGTGATAAATTAATTAATTGAACATCATAGTATATTACAAGTTAATGTGTTAGTAGATTCTTGAGTCCATAATATTTTCTTCAGCATTGCCTTTCTCAGAAAAATATGTAAAAGACTATATTGGTTTCATTGGTCTTGATATTCTTCTAAACTGATTTCAGGGATGCATATATCTGAGGCTGCTTGAAATTATTTTCCCTCAAAAGGTATCAAAGAATGAACCTGAAATTAAGAAATCTATGCCATAAGTAAACATCTTAGAAACTGATGTATTTATATTCATCCCTCAGGAAATGGAGCGCATGTCCTTTTCCTAGTGGCCATAAGGGGCATCCTGCACATATCTGATGATCCATGACTGTACAAATGGCTACTATGCACAAATGTGGTATCAAAATAGGATTGGAAGTGAAGTGGTCAGGGAAATATTAACACTGAGCTCCTGGGAGAAGCTTTCAGTTCTACCTAGAGAATGAAAATCCTACTGCTAAATAAAAAAGTGCTTAGTCAAGGAATGAGGGTTTTTAATTTTCTTTCTTTTCTCATACTATACTTTGTCTGAAGAGGCTCTTTTATTTTTCAAGAGTGGCATGTGATAACTTACTTTGGCATTCTCTCCACGACAGCAAAGATTCTGTAGTGATATCAAGCTGGTTGCTTATTGCTCTTCTGTGAATAGCATATCCTGACCAATCTATTTCAAAGGACAATACTCCAGGCATAACATATGATGCAAATGTAATGTGGCAATTTGATTTTCAAGTAGCACTTCATAGGAAGCATGGTTAAGCAAGAGCAGCATGTCATAGTCAGCCCTTGTGAATGTATTATATCAAACTTACTTAAGAACAGAATAAAGTAACAATCCTAACTTTCTGAAAAACAGACCTCAAAGGTTGAAAATGTCTTGGTGTCTATAACATTTATGTTCTATAACATTTATGTTCAATAATTGACCTTCCCTGAACATGACCTGATGTCCTTAGACCACAAATTGAGGAGAGAGTCCTTAGTTCAAAGTTTCAAACTGAAATTTAAGAGATCCATGGCAGGTTCCTTGGTTTGTTCCTGCTGCTATAACAAAAATATCTTATCAAGTAATTTATAAACAAGACAAATATATCGCTCACAGTTCTGGAGGCTGAAAAGTTGAGATCAAAGTGCTGATAGATTTCAATGTCTGTAATAGAGTGACAGTTAGCTTCCAGGGTGTGTTTTGTTGCTCCATCCTCCCATGGTGGAAGGGGAAGGGAGCTCCCTTCCACTTTTTTTTTAATAATGACACTCATCCCATTGGAACTCTCAGGATTTAATTACTGCACCAAAGATCCCCCACCTCTTAATTCTTCTCTCACCTGTGAGTTTTGGGATATGGCAATAGTCAGACCATAGCAGCAGATTTCTCCCTCTCTTCCAAATATCAAACCTGGAAATGTATCTTGTGTAACATATCCAAGACCAAGAGGAGAAACAGGACCAATTAAGCATATTCAGAGATCTCACACATTGTATCAGACACCGCAAAGGTCGTAATCAGTGATGTTATCACGAAGACTTTCTGGAAAAGCAGCCACTGCACTAGAGCAGTGGTGCTCCTTGTCAAGATCTGGCTTCCTCTCAGCCCTTAAATATCATCACATATATATCAAGTCACCCAAGGACAGTATATCAGAGAATATTCTAACTCCTTCTCTCAGAGGCAGTGTAATTTCCTGTAAAAGGGTCAAAATATTTGCATCCTTCATTTCATAAATCTGAATCAAACCCCTGTTTTGGAGCTGTCATCTAATACCTGGGCAATTACAATTTTCTCTACTGTTAAAATCATCTCCTTGATTTTTCAGTTCTGCTCAATTGTGCATGTAGTTCTTCAAAAAAATTTGTATAAATTCCATTTTGACCCCCCTCAGTTTCCTTCTGTTTGGTCATAGCTGCATTATAGCAACCATCTAACCAGACTTCATTACCTGCCCCTTTAGTTCAATGCCAGAAGTTTCTCAAACATTTTGATCTCAGGATTCTCTAAAAACTTTTAAAAATTATGGAGAACCACTATATATTGATGTTTATGTTTAAAATTAAAATGGAGACATAAAAATTTCTACTTATAAACTCATAATATATTGACAAAACATTTTTGTGGAAAATACTATATTTTTTAGAACAAAAACACATATAGTAAGAAGAGGGATGTTATTTTACATTTTTTACCAATCTCTTTTTAATGACTTAAGAGTGCTGGGTTCTTATTTCTGCTTTTGAATTCAGTGTTTCCGTGTGTTATTTTGATTGAAGTTTCCAAAGAATATTTGGCTTCAAACAACTATGTAATTGAAAATGGAAAGAGTATATTAATTGCCTTTTCAGGAAACTTTGGATTTTATTTTTAAATATTACACCAAAAGCTAACAAGTGGTAGTTTATTAAAGATTATACAATGTAGAAACTGAAATCATATCAATGAACTTATTTTATTGTGTTAAATTGAAGCCCATCAATCTATTTTGTGTTCTACTTTATCCAATTTACTCATGCATAGTATTATAACAATCATACATTGGATGTTTGAAAAATATTAACTAACCAATTATGCAGTTCTTACAAATACTGATGATTTCATTATGTGATATAAAAATAAATTTATTATAACTGTTGATCTCATAAGAAAAGTTTTTAAAAAGTAGGAAGCTGTTATGTCTCACAGTTGGAGATGTGCATGTTCCAATCTCATTTTTATATGAAAATTCAAATTACACCATTGACAATACATATTTATTCTCCTTGATGTATCAGGCTTACTTCAGTCATCTTCAATAAAATGCCTGCCAAATATTCAATACTGTGTAACTGTAATTATGTGTTAGTCTTTCAAATAAAAATGGTGTTTTGTGAAATCATTGGCTAATTCTACCTCAGAAATCCATCACAGAAGTGTTTTTTTTCCCTTAAGACATCATATTACCAGATATACATAACTTACACATAATTCCCATTTTGTCATAGACTGCTAAAAAGACATATAGTCAGCCAGGCATGGTGGCACACACCTGTAATCCCAGTGGCCTGAGAGGCTGAGGCAGGAGAAACGTGAGTTCAAAGCTAGCTTCAACAAAAGCGAGGCTCTAAGCAACTCAGTGTGACCCTCTCCCTAAACAGAATACAAAATAGGGTTGGGGAGGTGGCTCAGTGTTTGAGTGCCCCTGAGTTCAATCTCTGGTACCCGCCCCTGCCACACCCCCAAAAAAGGCATATAGTCAAATGTTGATATTTAATACAATTAAAACTATTTTGTACTTCATCAAGAGTGTTATTTAGAGAAACTGGCTTTTTTTTAACCACAAATGTATAGCTATTAAAAAAAATACAATGATGATTAGTATGATTTGGTGTGTGTGTGTGTGTGTGTGTGTGTGTGTATTTTTTTCTTTTTTGGCAGTGCTGGAGATTAACCCAGGCTCCCTCTACCACTGAGCAACATCCCCAGACTTTTTTTTATTTTTTTCTTTTCAGGCAGGGTCTCAGGAAGTTGCTGAGGCTGACCTCAAAGTTGAAATCTTCCTGCCACAGCTTCCTAAGTCCCTGGGATGACAGGTGTGCCCCTATCTTGATTTATATTAAGGCTCTAGAAGTTTTCCTGTCACTGTTTTGCACCATCATTGCAAATGTCAACACAGGGAAAAGGCAAATGATGTTTTAGTATTACTATGCAAGGTGTTATGACTTTACCAACCACATGAAAGTGTCTTCTGGAATGCCCAGGGTCCAATGCACTTCTTGTGGAGAAGTGCTGGCCTAGGGCAGGTGATTTCACACCTTGGTTGCAAATTAAAATTATATGAAGTATTTTTCTTAAAAAATACCTATGTTCAGGCTCCAGACCAGCCCAATTACATTAGAAGGATTGAGAGTGGGGCCCAGGCAGCTGGATTTTTTAGAAGCTTCCCAAGAGTTTCCACTATTAACTACAAGGTCAAGAAACACTGGTCTGATTTCTTTGGTATTTGAACCTGTTTTCAAATCTATGCCCCCTTCTTTCTTTTTAAATTTTTCTAACTTTTACCAAGTTCTTTGATGTGCAAAGAATACCTACCTATGATTCTTTTAACTCATGTAATTCTTATATCTGTGTAAGAAATCTTATCAAACTTTAAATGAAAAAGGCAATAAAAGTAAGGGACAAATAACCTGTCAGCTGGCTTATGCAATTAATTAGGACCTTTTCTTATTTACTGTATTCCAGTGTTTTTTATTGAAAGACAAATACCACAATAAAAATCTTATCTTAATTATCTCTTTTTTTAAAGGAAATAAATCAAGGGACTAGCTTAAAATAAGCATTGATTTAAAGTATTCTCTCTTAATTATTAACAGTAGATGAATTTGAAAATGTTTTCTTAGTTTATCACAATATTTTTCCTTAGAGGCATATGGTTTACTGAGGATTTATTCTATTCTTTTTGGTTTTTAAAATGATTATTGATTAGTATATAAACTTGTTCTGGGGAAAGAATAGACTAGGATTTTTTTGTATTTGCTAATAAACAAATAATCATATTGCAATTATTAAACTCCCTCTTACATATAGCACTTTGCCCAATTTTGAATTTTACTAGGGAGAATACTCTGGCATCATGTGTATGAAGAATTAAGCTCCTTGATATAAATTGCAGAAGAGTTCACTGTAAATCAGAGAATTTCTAATAAAAATTAGTCCATAAGCAAAGGTTTGCAATATTATAAAAATAAGATCTTCTGTTTATGACTTCTTTTTCTGAAAAAAAAAACACACTTAAAACACTTTTAAACTATTTTTTCACATCTGAGTAAATTATTTATTTTCTTAAAACCATAATAATAATAATAAAAAGCCAAGAGTCTGAGATGATTAATGACACCAAGAAAGTGTTGTCAAAAACCCATGTATACCGCTTATGGGTCACAATGCACTAGTCCTTTTGCTTTGTTGATGAAACAATTCTCAGTGATAAGACTATTCAAAAGAAATCATTTAAACACTTTACTTTATGGAACTTAAGTTAGGAATTGGAAAGAGGAGGTATTTTTCTCCCTCCACATAGATCGTAGTTCTCAGCTGTTACCAAGCTGTCTGATATAACACCAAAGAGCGACTGCTTTTCAGTCTGAAAGAGAAAGGAGAGAATTCCTCCAGGTCAGAAGAAGACGATAATGATTTTTTAAGAGTATATCAAGAGATTGATGACATGAAGAGGAATTTCAGGCAGACAAAGGAAATAGCTGGAAATAAATGTCTCAAGCTCTCCTGGTCTTCCACAGTTGTCTTTCAGAACTGCCACAGGGAACAACTTCAAAGCCTTATTGACCATGAAACAGCTAAAGTTCCCATTAAAATTTGCAAAATTAACTCTCTGGATACTTTTGCACAAATAGAAAAGGTCAGGCCTGACGTTTAACTGATTTGATATTGCCGACTTTTATTTAATATTATTGTTGTCACTTTTTATTATCATTATTTCAAATATTTATTTAAATTATCAGTACCTGAGACTTTTGAGACACAGGGAAGCAGTATTAAACGAGCCTAATCATGGTGTTCCTTTTCAGAACCAACTTTATGCCTAATTGCAGACTTAGGCTTTCTATTTTCCTACTGGACCACTGAGTTGTAGCATCTAAGCAGTGTAATTGGAGCTCACTCACTACACTTTTGTCTGTGCAGAGTGCCACTTTGCATCTATGCTGGGGAAAAAAGTTACATCTACAAATAATTTTTAAATTTCGTCTTTTCTTTCTTGCAGTTGGTTACTAAATAACACATTAATGTGTTTGTTTTTTCCTTCTATCATTTCCACTAACATAATTTTTTTACATTCACTATCATGTTAACTGAGCAATTTGGATACTCCATTTCCTTACACTATGAATTTCTTGTTTGAAGTATCCAGATTTATTTCTGTTCAAAAAGATCTGTTCTCTCTCTATCTCCTTCTTCCATTTTCCTTCCTTCCTTCTGTTAGGGCTCAGAAAATAACTCAAAATATAAAGCTTTGGTATGCTGGATGCTTTCAATTAAAGGAGAACCAGGGTCTCTTGGACCTTACCTCCTTGCTCTTTTTGTCTCTCCTAAAGCACAGAATGAGGCTTCATTTGAAGTTTCCCTTTCTACCTGCAGATTGGATCCCTCAGAAGATGAACTTACCAGAAAAAAAAAAGTTTAACACTCCATCCAGGGCTCAAGTGAACTTTGTCTCAGGCTCTTGTCTGTCCTTCATGCCCATGTGTCTCCACTAAAAATCATTTACTCTTCCTTTAAAATTGCTGCAGCCTCTACCCTACTCTCTGCTTGGAGAGGGTATGTAAGCTTTGAGTTTTTACTTTGTATGTTCCCTGTGTGCTTGCATATTAATGGATTCCTATGCCTTTTCTCAGTTAATCTGTCCATTGTCAGCTTGCTTCATAGATCCAAATTATCAAAACTTCAAGGGTTGGAAAGCAAGCCCTAAACTTTCTCCTTCCTACTTTCCTTCCTCTTTTTTTTTTTGCTGGCTTATTTTTCTTCTTTATGTCAAAATTAGAGGAAACATTCATAGATTTCTAATAGTTATGGAACCCTTGCTATGTCTTCGTGGTGCCACACCCATACATACCCATCTTTTTTATTTTCACAGCCATTCTCTGAGGTAGTAATTACCATATACTCTATTTTGCAGATATTAAACTTCAGGCTTAGAAAGAACATGTGAATTGGCCAAGTTATTAACTGGTGGAGTTATAGACAGAATCAAGCTGCACTGCCTTTTCCTATAGACTGAGCTTCTTAACCATTCCATGATTGGTTGTCTATGAGTCTATCTCTGACCATAGCCACAGAGTGTCCTTTAAAAAAGAAAAATTAACTATCCTCAATGATGTTAACCTCAAAAGAATTAAAGTGTATTTCAAATATCAGAGGCTTCCCTTAATAGCGCTTTACAAGGCTATTATCTGTAAATTTATCCAAAGCCATCTTGAAGTCATTTATATTTTTTTATATTTACCATCTCATGAAGTGGGATTCTCCAGAAGTTTTATATTCATCCTATTAAACTGCTCTTCCTTTTAGACCCTTAAAATTCTTCCCACTCATCACCGCTTTGAACTTCATGGCATTTTCCTGACTTGCTTCTTATATCAGAATTCACTTCCTTCCCCTTCTTTTAATGTTATTGGATTTTCTCATATCTCTTCTCAGCTTGTACTTTCCAGAGTCCTAACTCAGTTAGTCTCTTCTCACACTCTGGACACTTCTTTCCCTTGCTTTCTCTAATTGCCTTCCTTTGGAACCTTTTCCCATCCACTATGTTCTCCTGGAAGTATAGATTAAATATATTTCACAAGTTATTTCAGATATGAAAGCTTTGCTTGGGAAATTATTTTGGAACTACTATGGAAGATGGGTTGAAAGAAGGAGACTAAATTGCAAGGAGGAAACCTCCTATAATCCTGTGGGTAAGAGACAATGAGGTCTTCTGCAGGTGGTGGGGGGCACATATTCATTTTAGTTTATAGGAAATGCTCCAGAAGTTTCAGTCATGACAATGGAGATATGGAACCATTGGGTTGAAAAGGGAGATACAAGGAATGAAGGGGAAAAGACTAAGAGAACCATAAGAGTTCTGTCTTGATAGATAGGAATAACAATAATAGTTCTTGAATTATTTTTGTAAGAATTCTATAGATCTCTATATCATCTCTAACCTGCCATAATATATGGGGGTTTTGTTCTCATTTGGAAAAACTTAGTAACTTTGAAAAGATATGCTTTTGACAATATTTGTCTATTATTTGCCAGTTAACTGTGTTATTTGCGAGTTTCTTTGTTGAGAAATTGAAAGAGAGGAAATAGTAGCTAGTAAAAGAAGAGAGAGAGAGAGAGAGAGAGAGAGAGAGAGAGAGAGAGAGAGAGATAAAGGACAGGAATGGGGGTTGTTAAAGGCCAGGAGTCACACAGTCACTCTTTTTTGATTCATAGCATACATTTTTCCTGGGTTTGCTGTAGGGTGTTTTCAAATAGTGTACAGATTTCCTGCTGATTATTGACTCTGCTTTACAATACCTGTATTTTGTCATAGTTTGTTTTCTACAGTTGAGTTACCAAGTGATACATTTTTTTTGAAGTGTTCACTCTCCAAGAAGGCATTGATTCTTATTATGATGTGGCTTAATCCCAGATACTTCTAGTGAGGGCTTCTGTTCACTGCTCAGGTTCAAATCTATAGCTGTCTATCCTTCCCTAAGCTATTCTTGCCCAAAGGAGAGATTTCACCAATATAGAGGAAGTCATCTATTACAGTAATTAATTACATTTTTGTTTTTCTCACTTATATCTCTACCAATACTTATAGCTTAAAATAATTTATCCTTGTTAAATTTCTGTAATATATTTCATTGTCAATTTTTAGAAATATTACTTGATTTTATACTAAGTCTGTACTTTACATAGTAAGATTTTGACACCAGAATGGCTTATGCTTTTCCCTGTATGATGCTATTTGTCCTCCTGAATTTTTTATATCCTTCCTGTAGACTCTAGTCTTCATGCTCTATATCCTACCCTTTCTTCTTCCAAGCACCTGACATCAAATGACATCCAGGCTTCATTCAATGCCATGGATCTTATTTGTCCTTCAATTTATATTTTTAGGGCCTTTAATATTTGTTTAGAAGAATTAAAAGTCTGACTTGAATTTTATGTGAAATTGACTGATATAACAGTTTAGTCCCTCCTATTTTCCTTATATTGTCTAAAAATTTCCACATTACTCTTAACTGAGCATCTAAACATAAACCTCACATTTTCTTAAAAATTGGCTTTCCAGAGTTTTAAATTTAAAAATTATTTTTCTATATTTATTTGATTTGGGGAGTGCTAAATTTGATCTTGTTTAGAGTGAAATTCATCTTTCCTTAATTAATATAGTAAGCACATAGATTTCCTTTGTGCTTTTGCCATTAACTTATTAAAACTTTGGTTGCATTTGTTTTGGTTTCACGTATTAAATAAGGAAACTCTACTCATAAGTCTTGGATCTAATTATTCCATCTACTAACCAAAATGGAGCATTAGCTTCTCAAGTGTATCTCCATGGCACAAGGTGCCCTCCTCTATGCCACTGATGACTTTTTAACAAAATAACAACTATTCTGTGGGTCTCCCTGTAGTGCTCTGATAGATTTGTATCTAGTAGGAAAATCACAACATACATCCCATAGTTATTATAATTCTAATCATTTATAATTCTACAATTCCTACAATGGTTTATAATTATTTCAGAATTCTTTTTCGTATTTATCAGATATCTTTATCAGATATCTACCTCTGTGGGCAAGAGGGGTTAATGGCTGCTTCCAGCATTAGCTGGAAGGGAAGTTATATAAAAATATCTGTTTTCTTCCTTATTATCTGGATGTAATCCTTACTACTTACTATGTTCCCTTTGAAACTGAGTGATTATTACATATGCTTTTGATTCAATCTATCTCAGATAAAATTTATGCCATGTCATTCTGGCATACAAAATTCTATAATAAAAATTATTCACATATTCCTGAGTTTGACACCATAAACCATAAAAACCACGAAGCTTGATTTATATCACTGAACTACATTAACTACTATCATAGTAAAAGTACCTTTGATGAACATTCATGGTTGTTGGGGAAGAAAGAGTTGGGAAAGTGGCAGCAGAAGTGCTGGACAAAGTTACTTCTGAAGTTGTATCCCTAAGTAGCTACCTGCAGAGATTTAGGAAGTTCAATTAAGGAGACAAGAGAATGTACTTTTCAATGTGCTTCTCCTTGACTCTCAAGCCACTCCTCAGAACTATTTGGACGGCTTGTTCTGAAAGGTCTGGATTGACTTTGAAGACATTAAAATTCATTAGACATTTGAACTGATCACCTTTTTACTGGGAAGGATTATGCGAATTTTCCAATATAGAACATTGTATTTTAATGAAACAACTAGAACTCAATATGAAGAATTATTTAATATTAACCGGTTACCAGAAATGCTATATGGACTTTATTTAATATTAACATAATAATAATATTAACATAATAATAACATAATTACCAAAAATGCTGTAGGGATTCAGAGAAAGAAGACTTTTGTATGAGCTAGAATTTTTTCAAATAATCTTCACACAACAGTTAGGATGCTAGTGAGGCTTAAAGGAAGTATAAGCTCTGTATTGGTAAGGGAGACCACTGAAGCAAAGACACAGAGACAGGCTTCTCCTGGCATATATGCATCACACTGGAAGGAAGCCGCCTGATAGACAGGGGCAGTAGTTTGTGGACAGTGAGATACTGGGTTGCACAGTAATGGGTCAATAGATGTGGGATCTTGGATGTGAAATTAAGGTGTTAGAATGAGATCCAACAATTAAAAAAAAAAACTAGATCTGACCTGTGGAAAATACTGAACATTTTAGTAGAGAAGATGTGTTTTATGAAGCATGATCCATAAGCAGTACTCTATATGGATTAACACAGGAGAAGATGGGAGCATTTGCAATAATGAATCATGAGGCAATAATAAGGATCTGGAATAAGGGAGAAATTTATTGAAAATTCATCTCATCTCCATCTACCTGCACTGCTATCAGATATTAGTTCTCACTATTAACTGGCTACTATAGTAATATGGAAAACCAAGAAGTTTGAGAAGATATGATTCTAAAGAAATAAGAAACAAATCTCTAATATCTTGTTTATCTTTTTTTGTTTCACTTTCATTCTCTTAATAAATTTCAAAGTTGGGCAAAAATGAAATTTAAAAAAAAAATCATACTTAATATCCTCCTGGAAAACTGAATATGATTAGAGTCAGTAGGTTTAGAATATGTGTTTTAGTTTTATTCTATAACTCAAGATCTACTTGTAAAACTGGATCAATGATAACAGTTATTGTATAAAGGTAATATTTTTGTGATTTTTATATCACAAATTACAATAAGTTTATCTAGTGGGACTCCAAAACATCATTAGTCTTATTCATTCTATCAAATATTTTTTTTATTTCAACTAAATACAAAAGCAGTAATCTATTTTGCTTTTAATACATTAGTTTAAGACAAAGTCCATTTTCCTTTTTTGTTATTCTTTTCTTCTAATGTTAAAACCCAGGATCTGTTTCTCTTTTTCACAGCATTTCCCATGACTAACTTTCTAACAAAGGCCTTTGTGAAATCTTATGACACTATTGCTCTTGAAATGAGAGGAGGATTTAGATATAGACTTCGTTTTAAGAGGAAAAGTTATGTTCTAGGCTAAATACCTAGAAGATTGGGTTGGTTTAGAAACTTTTTTTTTCCTCTAAAATATTTTACTGTCACTCATTATCAGATATTTACCTCTGTGGGCAAGAGGGGTTAATGGCTGCTTACTGTCTAGCAATTTCATGTCAATTTAACCATAGGCGGGGGAGGCATGATTATATCCCAAGAACAACTGTTGCCATCTTGTGCAAGACTAATGAGGATATTATAAATAACACTACTATTCTCATTATTCCCAAATCATGCATGAGTCCAGAGCTGCTTTAAAAACTATTGTTTTTTTTCCATTTATTCTTCTAAATGAAAGAGTAGGATATGTACAAATTATATATTTATATTTTGAAAATATTACATAAAACACATTGTATATAAGAACAATTTCAAAACTTAGATATTCCTCTCTACCTTCAAACATTAATGACTATCATATCTGTATGACAATAGTAATTAACATTTCTAACACATTGTACCATTTTAAATATTTTAAATATGCTAACTCTTTAATGCTCACAATAACCATGTGAAGTACATATTTTATTCTGCCACTTTCCAGATGAGGAACCGGAAGCCCACAGAGGTTAAATGTTTTCCGAAGGAAGTGGCAGAGGTAATATCTGAAACCCCCTAATCAGATTCATAAATCAACATTTGTAACTAATAGCTTGTAATTCATGTCAAACTCATCACAACCCATATCGAAATTCAATTTCGAAAGTGCATGCTAGTATATTCTGCTTAAACAGAACTATTGTTGTGATCCTAATGGCTTAAAATGTAATTTTTAGAAATGTGTTTTAAAGTTATTTTCTTTCCCTTCTAGAAATATTCACTGAGCATCAGCTGTTCACTATGCTCAGTGCTGAAGACAATGGAAGCCATAAGGCAGACAGGTCTATGGTCTGATGGAGAAAAAATGACTTAAACCAGGATTTGCAAGACAATGTAATAAAGGGTATGATAGAAAAATAATGGAGACATCATTGAAGGCCAGAAGACTTTACCGTGTGGGGATTGATATGCTACTGAAAATTTTGAGCAGGAAAATGACTGCTCCAATGTACATTTTTAGTAAAGTAAACCTGCATTCAGTGAGTAAGATGCACTAGTAGGGAGCAAGATTTGGGGAAGGCCATGAATTTGAAAAACCAAAGTCTTGTAGTTTTCTACCACAATGCTATTTGCAGCCTCCACCCCCATGTATTTCCTGCCAGTCTACCCTTTCTGGACTCTTCTCATTCCACATGTGGGTTGCCCAGCTTTTAGCCCTGAGCGGACACCTTTGTGTTCCCTACACTCTATCCTAAATATTTCCACTTGAATAATCAAGGAAGACATTAATATGAGTAGAATAGTCACACCAGCAAATGCAAGAGGATTAATCTCTTCAGAGATATCTTCCATTTCTGTTCTAAAGGTGTGAAAAGTAAGCAAGGGAGTGTTGGGAAAGAAATAGTCACATCTTACATTTATAGCACAGAAGCAATGAAACTTATTCTGGCTGCATAACCTGTTGACATACAGGTTTGAACTTGGAACTCTGCTTTTGTTCTTCCCTGCCCTTGCCATGCAGGTAGCCAGGGCTTTGTGCTACTTTCATCAGGGAAGGTTTATGTAGAAAGGGAGAACAGCAATGATTTGTGGTCAGCCCTCCTTTCTGGTCTTTGCTTTCAAGCATCCTGAGCCCCTTGAGGGATTGATAGCACAGTAGAAGGCAGAGCCTCTGAACATGATGCTCTAGAAAGAAAGGCCTGTGGAGTGAATTTAGAGACTGAACTCTGGTTATGGGTCCTTAGTCTTTTCAAAAGCTGGAGTGGCAACAAAGAGCCACAAAACTGAACCCCGGGAATGTGGTAGGTCTTGGCATCCAGGTAGAGTGGCCAAAGGGGAAGGGTTCCAATCTGATCAGCTGAGTGAGTCTCCTCAAGCCCAAGGAACATTGAGGAAGGACTCCAATAATGACAAACTGAATTCCTTGCTAAATAGTTAAAGTCGGGCTCTGAGGATAATTTACTTTATTTTCCAGTTAACAGCATTTCTTAGCACAGGGAGACTTGTGGATTCAGATTACTACTTAAAAAAATCAAATTTAGAGCCATATAAAATGTACTTTTCTAATACTTGCTTGTAAAGGATTATAAATACACAACAACAACAAAGTAAAGCAAAACCAAGAATGATTTGAGAAGGAGAGCAGGAATTGTTGTACATGCATGGTCCCTCTGGCCTCTGTATTATTATTTTACTCAAAGCTAGACTTTGAGAGGTCAATCAGGGATTTTGTAGTTGTGTTTGCTTTGTTTTTGGAACAAGTCCTTGTTACATTGCTCTGTTGCCCAGGCTGGTCTTGAACTTCTGAGCTCAAGGGATCCTTCTTTCTCATCTTCTTGGGACTACAAGCACATACCACCATGCCTGGCAATCAGGTTTATTTTAAAACCAAAATTACAATAGTTAACAAATAGTAAAAAGAAAACAAAATGTTTCCCAAGGGGTCCTAACTATCACAATGATTACTATTTTGTAACTTATCTTTAATTTGTGCATTTTTCACATATTCGTAGTCATGTCTTGCAAATAATTCCATCTTTTCCCTCAAAGCCTTAATGTAGCAAATAACTTCTTTATGTGAGAACTGAGATATTTACTTATTAATTAGATACAGAAAATAGCAGAGGGAAAGTAAGAATGGCTTAGTCATCATGTACTACACAAACAAATGTTAATAAAAGATTTCGAAGCATATCCCTGGGTGGTTTTTTTTTTATGCTCTTCAATTCCTGGACTGTTGCTTTTCACCCCCCATTTTCTTTTTAACTGCTACATGTTTTCTTGCCTAAAGCACCTAGTGTTCTCCAATGACCTGGATTTTAAAAATTAGCTTAGACATATTCTGTGCAAATAAGCAAACTCACAGAATCACTATTTTCTACTGTCCTGTTGGCTTTTCCTTTTTTTTTTTTTTTGCAAATTAACAGAAAGAGCACTGTGTGAACCAGGCCCTGGTTTTCCTACTTTCAGGAGCTTTGGGGGAAAGTCGTTCAGCTCTTACAAATCTTATTAATTGTCCTAGAAATGTGAGTTACAAATACTGATTTAATTTACTCACAAGGTTATTGTGAGGACCCAAAGAATCAACTGAGGCCAGGAGCTGAGGTGCATCCCTGTAATTCCAGCAGCTTGGGACGCTGAGGCAGGAGGATCGGAGTTCAAAACCAGTCTCAGCAATTTAGTGAGGCACTAAGCAACTCAATGAGACCCTGTCTCTAAATAAAATAAAAAATAGGGCTGGGGATGTGGCTCAGTGGTTGAGTGCCCTGAGTTCAATCCCTGGTACCAAATAAATAAATAAATAAATAGGATCAAGTTAGAAAAAGACTCCATAATTTTTAATACAGAGCACAAATGTAAACTATTGCATAGAACTAAATTATATACCTTAAGTTCAATTGCCTTGACTTTTCCCATCTATCATTTCTAAGTAGCTCAAGTTAATTCAAATAAACAATTGATATATGGGGTGACATGTGTGTATGTATCATTCTGGCCACAGAACACACTGAGACATAATATTATAATTCATTTCATAGTACCATGATGTACAGGAAATGCTTGAAATTTGACTAGGTGGGCTACTTTTTTTCCATTTAGTTTTAGAAAGAGGCACTGGACTCTTATGGAGGTGCGTACCATATTATAAACTTCACAGAAATTTGCTTCATTATCTTTTTGTCACTTATGTGGAAGTGATTTCTCTCACAGCACAAAGACGACTTTCCTGAGCATGTCAAATGAATCTATTTTATCTTCTCTTTAAAAGAGAAAAATAGTAATCTTCTGTTATTCTATGTGGATAGGACTGATTTCATACTGGCATTTTCTCAATCAAAATTGTTTTATTTTGAACACAAAAGCAAATTAATCAGATCTCTTATCTTGAAATTACTTGATGAAATCATGGCACTTATCTTACCTCCAAAGGAATAGATTTTAGTGTTCTTCTGATTTTCATTAGAAAAACTCAACTTAGGTTAGATATTAATAAATGTAATATCAAGTTGGAACGGAATAAGAGGAGTCAGTTGACCTTGAGGTTCATGGTGCTTAAAAAATAAACAGCCACTAATTATTTGACATTCCTAACATTGAACAAGTTTATCTATGGCTGGGGGTATAGCTCAGTGGTGAGACACTTGCCTGTCATGCTTGAGACTCTGGTTTCAATCACCGAAGAGAGGGAAGAGTAGTTAGGAAACCAGGAACTGCTTTAATGGAATGTAGTGGAAGGAACACCATATGATTTCCCAAACTAGATCATAAAATGTTATGCTCTCTGACACATTCTCTTGGGATACTCTCTGTGAGGCAAGCTGGACATCACCTAAGAAGTCCTACTATCCTGAGATACCGTACTGGAGAGCTCTCTTTGATGAGCTTCAAATGGGATCCCCGCTGAGTTCCCAGTCACAAGTCAGTCTCCAATGACGTTATGAATGATGCTTGGGAACACCCAGCCCAGATGGGCCCCCAGGACTGCAGCCCCAGCTGAAATCTACAACTGGGTGGCAACTACATGGGAGAAACCCAAGGAGAACTGTGTGGCCTAGCCCTTCCTTGACTCCTAACCCATAAAATCGGGAGGAAAATAAAATAGTCTATGTTCATTTTTTACAGAAATATTAACTAGAAAGTAGCTCACTAATTAATTTAGGGGAATCTTAGGTAGATGATAAGGGTAATATACAATTTTCAAGTGACCAAACTTCTTATTGCTGGTATTATTATTCATTAACCTATGATCTATCCAAAACATCATTTAATGCCTTGGTTCCTTTGTCTGTTAAATGGAAATATTTGTTTAATTTAGAGTTATTACAAAGTTAAAATAACAATACATGTAAAAAACTTCCCAAAGGAATAAGTATAAAGCATTATCATTATTCTAGATCTAATTAAAACTCATGTTAGCATCTTTTAATAGAGATTTTTGTATACTTTTTTTGCAAATCAAGTTTTCAAAGAAATATTTAAGGTATTTTCTTATTTTCCATAATAATGTGTATTGTTAGATTGAGAGAGTGAGTGAAAAGAATACAAATTCTAGTTAAAGCACATGAAAGCATATGCCCATTTTAAGTTTCATGTTCTTTCCCGTTCTTCTTGTGTGATATTACTCAGCATGATGTATTATGGGGTTTAGGGGTGATTTGTACTCATCATAAAATTTTCCCTCAAAATTATTAGAGTCCATTTTGTGATGCTTAAGACTGTCTGAAAGTCATTTATCATTCAGAATTTATGATAAAACCACTGTTAGGCAGCTTCTAGACACTCAGTCATATTTACACTTCTGGAAAGCAACGTAGTGAAGAAACATTTAGGAAGTGACCTTGATGCTTTTATATTGTGCTATTGTGGTAAATATCATTAATGCTAGAACTTTTTAACATCAATCCTATTAAGAATCAACTGCTAAGATATCTTAAAAGCTGTATTTCTATATTTCATATCCGACTGTTTTCTTCAGATTGTAAAGAAGCTTTTTCTAGCAAGCTATGGTCCTTGATGTGGCCTTGGAGTGTACTCTCTAAATCATTGACATTTGCTAAGGTCTTTCCAAAGATGAAGGCTACCTTCTTCAGGTTTTATGTTTGGGAATTATGTGCATATTCAGCTGGATTTCTTTTTCTGCACAAGGAGACTTGCTGTGCAAATAAATTGGAATGTCCCCCAAATAAGTCTCAGTGGTCTGAAAGCCTGCTCAGAAAAGGCAGTTGTGCTTCTTTGCCCAGATGGGTCATATTACCATTTTCTAGAGCCATAGATTTACACAGGATCAAGAGCAGATGCCCTGAGTTCTTATGATCCCAGTGATATCCTACATTCAGTTTGGTGGTGAGTACCTCAGAGAATCTACTGTCCTGGTCCATATGCCTCCTCTTTCTTAAAGCAATAAGGAAAAAGAAAGAAACAAAACCACTTTTGTCTAGAAACTGTAAGACAGTCTCAAGTCTCATTTTTGAAGACTAGAAATTATGTATGCTACTGTTTTCCAGCATCAAAGTCAATTTTTTAGTATAAAATATTTAGATTGTGAAACTTTTCTTGAAAAAAAAATGAAGAAAAGGCAAAAATTACGGAGCACCTCAAATGTTTTTCTCTTTTCTCTTCTGCTAACTCTACCTCCAGTGTAATTAATCTCTCATTGACAAAAATGTCTATATTCTTCTAACTGTTCTCAATGTTGGATTGTCCTTACCTGCCATTGTCTCTGTTGTAGCCTTATTCTTCTTCCAATGATCCATTGAAATTCTGATTTCTAATTCTTTCCACATGTTCCCCAAGACAATTATCTTTTCCTCAGATATATCTTCAAGTAAATTTGTTTACACTTCTACTAGTGGCCTGCCATCTATTTTGTTATTCATTATATAATTTGTTAAAATTAAAAATGGGTAGCATGTTGGTTGGTGAGAATTGTAAAGAGGTTGAGATTTTAGCTGAATATAAGTTAACCTGTTTGCCCTTCAGATCTATGAATGCTTACAGAAGACACATGACTCCTGGGTCAGAGACAAAAAACTTCATTACACAAAGATAACTTAGTAGGTGGTATATCAGCATTTTTGTCAGTTTTTTTTTTAAATTCTGGATCCTATTTGGTAGCACAAAGAAGACCAAGTAATGCATAACTAAGCAGTGGGTTACATCACGGAGAGGGATCCTGAGCTTAGAGAATTCAAGTCCATTGTAATGAACAGCAAACCTTCTTGAATTTTTCCCCAGAGGGGAAAAATTTTGTTGCTATAACAAAATACCCAACACTAATGATTTATTAAAAATACAGGTTTATTTAACTCTGTAGCTGCACCTGTTTGACCTTTGGTGGGGGACTTCTTGGTGAAAACATGGCAGAGAAGTGGGCAGGAAAGCAGCTCTGTGCAGAAGGGGACTCATTTTATAACAAATCATCACTCTTACAAATCACTGCACAATTCCATCATTAATGTGTTCTGAGAAAGATGCCCCCGATAACCTAAATGCCTTCCACTTGGTCTCACCTCTTGAATGTTCGTTCCACCACTCCCAACATTACCACATGGGGGACAAAGCTCACAGCCCGTGAATCCTTGGGGGGTACACACTCAAACCATATACAGACAAGAGCAGAATCATACTTATTATATTGATTAGAACAATAAACAAACCTGTCCTTTGCTTCAGAGGTAGCTCCTTTTCTGTCTTCCAATTGTTTCACTATCCAAACACTCTTGAAAAGATAGTCCAAAACAAAGGAAGGCTGTACCCCTGCTCATAAGACAAAGAATGTCGATAATACATGGGATATTCTCTTCCATCACCAGTTTCCTCTATTTACCACCTTTTCCCTAGATTATAATAAACCCCTGGAGGACAAAGAAAGGTCTTATTCTTATTTCTCATAGTTCTCACAGAATAAATGTTTATCAAGAAGTTCCATTATATCTTCTGAGTAAATAGACTAAAACATCAAAGATGTTAATGGTTTCCTATGTCAACATCCTATTTTTAGAAAGGCATAGCTACATGGAAACCAGTGGAGAATATGTTTATTTTGACAACTAGTGTTCCTGTTTTACCATTATTTTTCTCTTTGGAAATGACCAACTCTCAGGCCTTCCAAATCCTACTTCATCTCATTCCCTGACAGCAGAAAGCCATTCTACTCTCTTATTCCTTGCATTACCAAAGTCGGATCCCAGGAAAGGAGTAGGATTCATTTGCACCAGAGTATAAATGATAGGTTACAGTCTCCCACAGCTGAGACCAACAGTGACAAGTTAAAGAGTGATAAAATATAAACTGTGGAAAGCAGGCGATTGCTAGCAACCATAATAAAGAGGAGATTTTGACTGTTGTTCTTGACCTTGTATGTTCACAATGCCTTGATGAATATCTTCCCTGCCTACATATGAGAGTAAGCTTGAGAAGTGAGTGCTAATATTACAGGGAGATTACTTAATATGTTAATGATCTGAGAGTGGAAACACAGCATTTCAGTTACCATTAAGATATATCTCTTCTACTTGAAGGATAACACAAAGTAATACCAAATGGTTTTGAATCATAGACTAGGAAAAAAAAATACTTGTTCCTGACACTTACTATACTCTTTAACTAAAAGAATCTGCTTACATAGTCCTCCCATTTATTTATTTATTTTTTTTTTCAAATTGAAACTCTCTGTAAACACTGAGAATGCTAAGAAAGCTTGAAAAGAATAATAATTAATACAAAGACCAATGGAGAAAGTGATTATCTTAACAGAAGAAATATGCCTGAGTATAAGGGGTGACTAGATGGATTTTATAAAAAATTAAAAGAATGTCTAGGGCACACAGTGCATTATATTTAATGCAGGATTTGCATCAAAATTGCAGAGATGCTTTAGTTGTATATCATTTTGAAACCATAGATAGTTGTGGTAATTATGAACCAGCTCTGCTAGTTAATATCATTGCAAAATATTAAACCTCATATTTTACATGCCCTGCACCACCCCAATATTCAGTTCTCACTTCAAAGTTACCATCTCAGAGAGATGCCAGTCTAAATCTGCATCCTTACATAACCATGCAGTCTGAAATGATCCCATTGGTGTGTCATTTGGTAACTTTTCCCTTCCTTCCCCTAGTACATGAGATTTCCAGAAACAGGGTTCTTGTTCATTTCTTCATGACTGTTTGCTTAAAGCCTAGAATAGTGTCTGGGACACTGGAAAAATCAGTGAAGTCAAAGAAAGAATGCATACATTATTTTACTCTTTTAGGGCCAGATCTGGGTATTGGACTTCTAGCTGTCTTGGCATCCTCAGGTTCTTGGTAGTTGTCAATTGTCCTCAACAGTGTGCTGGTCAATTTCGTTTTCTCAAAACTCATGGGTCACAGGTAAATCATTCATGGCTTGGCTCCAGAGGAAAAGGGCTCTTTCATCCTTTCCCTCACAGTTACTGTGGCTCTGTCTTTCTTGTGCTATTGCTTCTTTCTAAGATCTGGAGTATTCTTCCTGAGTGTGGAGTAAATCACTCCTGGAAACTCTTTAATGTTTTAGTGGTTTCCTCAGTTCACAGATTTTCTTCCCTTCACCCTCCTTCCACCAGATCACATGGTGTTTTTGTCAGCCTTTTATGCTGCTGTGAGTAAAAGACCCAACAAGAACAATTGTAGAGAAGGAAAAGTTTATTGGGGGGCTCATGGTTTTGGAGATCTCAGCCCAGGGCAGTCAGCTCCATTCACTGGGGCCTCCAGTTGAGGCAGAATGTCATGGCATAAGAGTGTGGTGGAAGGAACCAGCTCACATGATGATTAGAAAGCAGAGAGACTCCACTGGCCGGAAACAAATATATACCCCAAGGGCATGCCCCCAGTGCCCCACCTCTCCAGTCACACCTGATCCACCTTCAGCCACCACCCAGTTAATCCCATCAGAGACTTAATCTGCTGATTGGGTTAAGGCTCTCATAACCCAATCATTTCTCCTCTAAACCTTTCATTGTCTCACATATGAACTTTTGGGGGACATTTCACATCCAAACCATAACATGTGGCCTTTGGCAATTTGTGGGAGATATCTGTTTACAACATTGTTACTTGTATACACATATCCACTGCCCTTGGTATCCATAGAAGGATTGGTTTCAGGAACTCCTATAGATACCAAATGGACATGCTCACATCCATAAAATGGCCTAGTACTTGCATATAATGTGTGCACATCCTCCTATAAACTTTAAATCATTTCTAGATTACTTATGATACCTAATACAATGTAAATACTATGTATATAGTATATAGTTGCTATACCATACTAAGTTGGGAATAATGACAAGAAAAAGGTCTATAATTGTTCAATATAGATGCAATTGTTTTTCTGAATAGTTTTGACCTATAGTTGGTTAAGCCTATGAATACAGAATCTGTGGATATGGAGTATCAAATGTATTTCATCTTTATTTTTATAAACTCTGAACATAATAATAATCCTGGTAAACTAAAATCCATATTCTAGAAACACAACTGGGGATGAGTTATGGTCCTGATTGAATATGATGTGAAACTAATGAATATGGAGGACTGACTCTAAGTATGACAGATATTATGAATGTTTTTTTCCTAATAAATATACAGAAAATAACGATAGAGTTTCAGAGAGAATACAAGCCTATTCATTCATAAATTTTAAAAGCAATACTGGTAGGCAAATAGTGGTGCTTTCCTGTAATCCTTAGCTACTAAGCTTAGGGAAAAGGATTGTAAGTTTGATGCCAACCTCAGGAACTTAATGAGACCCTGTCTCAAAAAATAAGAAAAGGCTGGTGGGTATAGCTCAGTGGTAGAGTGACCCTGGGTCCAATGCCCAACAACACACACACACACACACACACACACACACACACACACACACAAATTTTATAAGGCCAAATTTAGGGGGGGAAAATCTTCTATTTAGTGATTAAGCTAGGTCCTATAAAATTTAAATCACACCAAATATCAGATTATCCAGTTCACAGCAAAGTATCAGATTACTCAACCTTCCTGAACACAGGCATAATTTTAATAACTATTTTCAGAGTCCAAAATGCATGGACCCCCTCTCACTACCAAGCATTATTTCTAACAAACCATATCACCATTCACATTTCTCTCTCATCTCTTCCTAAAATCCTGCTCATTTTGTGTTTTCTACAGAAGCATATTCCCTGAAGGAAAAATCAGGGAGCCTGCAACTGCTGTTAGCACAAGAGTTGACCTGGGAAGGAGTCATGCTTTTTCAAGTAGTAGGTGTAATCTATCTCCTTGTAGATAACTGTCTGTCTCCTTCTGTGTCCTGAGGGTTTTCCTAATTCATCTTGCAGATCAAACCTGGTTAATCAAAGCCTGGGGTGTGTTTGTGAAGGACAGAGAAGGGTATTTTTAGGGGAAATGTCCACAACACACATAGGAAAACTTAGAGTTTGCAAATCTTTGTTCATTTTCTTACAAGCTTTCTCTATTTATTTACATTATTTCCTTTCTTGTCTTGTTGTAAAATTAAAGGAAATACTACTGGTTTTCTTGCTCTGTTTTCCTCTTTTTGTTTAATCATATGATCTCCCTTTTCTGTTCACTAAACCTAAAGCAATAAAATTTTTATACAGTCTCTACATGGCCCCAGTAAATGCTCTGTTGATTGCTCTTTAGATTGAGGAGATTGGGTTGCAAATACGGAGACATCTTGAGAATGATTAGGGGAGTTTTCTTATTCTGGCAATGCTCAATTACTGAGTTGGAGAAAATTGGGAACTGAAAGAGCTGATTCATCCCTATTTAATTGTTAAGAGACCAAATAAATACTAAAAGGAAGGCAAGACAGAGACTCTCACTGAGAATGCTGTGTTTCCATGGATATGATGGAAATCAACTAAATGAGATAGAACACCTAAGATTATTTATATGTACAAGAATTCTATCAAAAAGGGGAAAAATATACTCAGTATTGTGCTGGAAAATTTTATTTTGACTGAAATATTAGCAAGTGATCTAGCGTCCTTCTAGTGAAAGCCATGATCCGCTGGAGCAGTTGGGAAACATTGTCTTTAGTCTCCCTTGTGTAAAAATTTAAGAGAGAGCCCTAGCTTAAACCACACAGCCTTTCTTACAGCTCTGTATTATGATTGTACCCTAATATTATACAAAGACATGCTGATAATATAATCCATTAAGCAAAGAATTCAAATTTAACTCCCAGCTGTAGCTTTCTGTCTAGTTCATATTAAGAATAATCTAGTTTCTTATCTAAACTTACCTCTAAGCAGTTCCTTCATCTGACCCAAAAAGCTGTGAGGGATGTATCTTTGTCTCAAAAATATGGGTATTGTTTAATTGTGATTTAAATTCTCTCATTGTGGTCCACAGATATAGGTGCGTCAAGAGGGAAAATAGGAGAGGAGAACATTTTTTAAAAATAATGGTGAATGACATTTATTCATTTGCTTATATTGAATAATCCTTATATACCAGGAAAAATCACACTTAATCTTGGTATTTGATCTTTTTAAGCACTAAATTAATTGTTCTAGCATTTTATTGAGGATTTTTACGTCTATGTTCATCTACATTGGCCTGTAATTTTCTAATCTTTTAAAGCCCTTGCTTAGTTTTGGTTTAAGGGTAATACTGGTATATAAAATGAGTTCAGAAGTGTTCCATCTTCTTTTATTTTTTATGGAAAAATTTGAGAAGAATTGTGTCAATTATTCTTTAAATGTTTTTTTTTTTTTAATTACCAATGAAGCCATTATATACTGGGTTTTTCGTGGTTGAAGGATTTTGATTATTGATTCAATTTCACACCCATTAGTAATATGTTCAGATTTTTAATTCTTTAATATTCAACCTTCCATATGTCTCACACATAACATATATATGTAAATGTTAACCTTCTTGATAAATTGATTTATTGCCTGTTGCAAAAAAAAATAATGGTGAATTATTATAAAATAAATACAAAAATAAAACTCAGCTTCACCAGATGGTCAGTATTGTTTAGTGGCTCTGTGTAATCAAGTCTGTGAACAGTATAAAAAACCTCAAGGCTTTGTCAGCATCTTGAAACACAAAAAACACACATTATAACACACACAGTCACACATTTGCACCAGATATTATTCTATCACTGTCTCGGATTTCTCTCTCCAGTAGCGAGGACCTGGTCTTTATGAGATATGACCTACTAACTGACAATGTAGAAGGGAGAAAAAAAAAGAAGCAAAAAACAGAGAAGGTTTCAAGTGCTAATCTAACTGTCAAATGTAGACTGAAACCAAATAGAAAACTACTCTATCTTAATTTATATCTTTCCTAAAAACAAAAGTTGACATTTGTATGGTAATCTTTCAGTGAATTTGAAAGAAAGAAACAACCAATTCAAATATTTCAAAAGGATTCTACCTGCCTTTAAGAAAAAAGTTCTCGGAGACCTATCAATGATGAGAAATACCTTTCAAGCTTCTTCTCAAACACTGTCACATTTGCCAGGTGACATTTTCTTCTTCTTCACATAACTTATCTGACACAAGAGCGTATCAGCAATATACTACAGGGAAGATAATTGGAATCAAGAAAGCTAATCCACCTTTCTGCTTCAACTGTCAGAGGGGAAAAAAATGAAGTCACAGCAAATACTTTTAAAAGCACAACAGTAGAATGTCAATTTCCTGACTCAGCAACCCAAACAAAAATGGCAAATCTATTCACAAAGCTGTAAGAATCTATCACATCTGGTATTCAGTGGCATAATGTGCTTTCATAGCTAACTTGAATGGAAGTTGTAGGAAAAAAAAAAAGATGTGACAAACAAACCCTTTGCCCCATCCTCCAAGTAAGGATATGATACACTGCAGAAGGGTATATTATCCAATAAATTGATCTGAGTTAAAGTATAAAACTAGTAGTTTGGTATAACTGAGCAAAAGTTTAAGGAAAGCAATTCTGGGTGCAAAAAAAGAATGATTTCTGTATAATGTTGGACAACACAATTCCAGTGGACCACATACTTAATCAGAAAGCAAAAGGAACCCAGGTGAATTCTAATTCAATGATGTTCAGACCCCATAGACTTTTTTTTTAATGCCCTGAGGCAAAGATTCCTATGCCTTAGGCAAAAATAAACATGCTAATTATAAAAATTCCCTTGGTTCAAGGAGAAAATATATCTGACTTGATAAATACCTTATTTCTATTTATGTCAAGTTGAGGGAGTGGCTCTTTGAAAGTAGAAATTATTTTGCCAAGAACAATTACCACAAGGTCTTCCTTCCTTCCTCCCCCACAGTCACCCCCTAAGGCCCCCACCTTCACCCCAGGAATTACCTGACTTAGGAACATCTAACTATCTTCCCAACTTGTTGACAAACTATTCTAAAAGAGGAAGGATCTTCTCTCATGGGAGAGAAAATATCCAAATATTTACTGGGCCTGCAGCCTTTGTATTAAGAAAATTCCTTTCTGAAAGGGGGCAGAAAACTGCAGTGGAGTGGGTAGTGAGACCTCAGTCAGACAGCAGGGAAAGCCCCTTTCCTTGCCTATCCCACTGGATGCCACTTTCTACCTGGCTGAGTAAAGGATAAGGTAGTTTGAGTCTATGTTTCCATCAGAAAAGCCCAAATGTTACCTAGCAAAGAAAGTTCAAATTTTTTCATTTTCTACTTTTACATTAAGGTACTTAGAGGAAAAATATCTAGGAAAATTTTTTTAGACAGAAAATTAAAATTTTATAGGCTGGGCTCTGAATCCTGTCTACTGTCAAGATGGTATCCTATTATCACACTTGTGGAAAGCATTCAAGGCATGAATTATTACAGACTAATTCCCAGCCTGTCACATCTTACCACCTAGTCTTCATACACCAGTGTAAACAGAGACCATTTTTGTCA
Source organism: Urocitellus parryii (assembly GCF_045843805.1). Lineage (NCBI taxonomy): Eukaryota > Metazoa > Chordata > Mammalia > Rodentia > Sciuridae > Urocitellus > Urocitellus parryii. The sequence continues at coordinate 2,845,946 of NW_027553327.1, forward strand.
CTATATGTTTTTATTATGAAAGTTTTAATGTAATTAATTCTACTTCTAGCTTCAGGTTCAGGGAAGTATTATCTATTTGCCTATAGGTACCACAAATGGTAAATAAGCCTGCCCTCCCCTGCCCTTTTAACTTTGAACCATCTTTTTCATGTCTTAGCTACTTCAGCATCCTATACTTTTGCAAAATTCCCTTATGGTCAGTTCCAGTATTGTTCCATTAGAGGTTGATTGCTTGCTTCCTTCCTTCTTTCTTATGCAAGGACTTATTGATTTCCTACTCAGGTTAAAACATTACACTTGGAAGTGGGGAAATAATACTTAAAACAAATCGTTTTTGTCTTAGTGTCTAAGAAGGACAATACTCAGCAATAATAACTTAGTTTGATAAATGTTATGATGGAGGGGAAGAATAGTTGCTAAGGAAGCACTTAGAGTGACAACCTGGATTAAGGGATGTGACGAAGTTTAATGTAGAGGGCAAGGCTAGGGATGTTGCCTAGTGGTGGTGTGCTTGACAGCATGCTCATGGCCTTAGGATTCATCCCCAGTGCTTCAAAACAAACAAATACAGAAGCAGCAATGGAAAAAAGCAAATAGAAGTTTGAGGATGAAGAGAAGTTATTTTGGCAAATATGGTTAGGATATGGTTAGAATGAGGGGTGAGGAATTGTGGGGTTGGTGGTATCAGCAAAGATCATATGAAGACACATTTTCATGCTCTATAAAGGAGTATTCCTGGATCTAGGACCAATGCAATTACTAAAACATTGTATGTGTTATTACATTTGGAATACAATAAGATTCACTATGACCAGAGAATGTATCAAAAAATACCCATGAGTAGAGGTAAGAAGATCAACAAGGGGCTGGAGTTGTGGCTCAGCGGTGGAGCACTTGCCTAGCATGTGTGAGTATCAATACTCAGCACCACATAAAAATAAATAAATTAAAGGCATTGTGTCCATTTACACCTAAAAAAAATTAAAAATCAATGAGATAGCTGCTGGAATCATCTACATAAGAGAAAATGATGAATGATCTAGTGAGTTGCTGGTGAGGTTGGTGAGAAATGGATGGATTTGAAATATGTAGAAGACGAGGGTGGAGTCTATGATTCCAGGCATGAGTGTTGGAGAATAGAGTGTGATGGTTCTTGAGCACCTGCATGGATATGGTAGACATTTCCTAAGACAGGAAACATGGTACAGGGAACATATTTGGTAAGAAAAAAACGAGTTTAATTTGTATTAATGAGTTTGGGATGATTGTGGGACATTCTAGTGGAATTTGCCTCTAGGAATGCTGATGTCAGTAGCCGGTTTCAGAGAGGGATGAGGGGAGTGCGGGGAACAGATTAGGGAAACTTCAATTCCTAGAGGAAGAGTTATAGAAGTAGATGAGATAGCCAAGGGAGTGTGTGGGAAAAGGCCCAGAACAAAGCCTGGAAGGAAACAAATATTCAAGATAGAGACATGGGAGGAGAAATTTGAGAATACACAGAGGAGCAATGCAAATCTGTGGCCCTCATCCTCCACAGATCCAATGTCTCAGGATTCTGGAAATAACTGTTTCTTCCCCATACCTATCATTGTCTCTGTCTGTCTCTTTCCCCCATCAAGCTCACACTTTTGTAAATCCTTTCTTTATTATGACAAAATCTCTATTCCTTTAGAAAGTTGTTCATTGAGGTTCTCAGTGCTTTGCAGGATACAGAGCAGTCTATATTCACTTAACCTCTCCTCAATTGCAAGATCTCTGTTCTTCTACCTAAGCTTTGAATTCCATCCTCTCTTCCTTCCCCAGGAATCTCACATCACCAATTTTTCCTTCTCTATCCTGAATCTTCACTGACCCCTTTGTACTGAAGCCTTCTCCTTGGCTTTGCTCAGGTACCATCTTCTTAAGAAAAAGCAATGGACCTTTGTCTCTACCTCCTCCCCTCCAGCTATCACACTATCTTCTCTTCACAGGCAAACTTCATGAAATGACTGAAGTTCCTTATTAAAAGAACTTATTAATCTATTCCCCCACCCACAGTCACCTGGTTTCTGTTCCAAGCATATCCTAGAAACAGCCCTCATTAAAGTCACTAATGATTTCTCAGCTTCTAAATCAATGCATATTATTCATTTCTCAATACTCCATCTTTTTTGAAATATTGTTTCCCCTTGGACTGCCATGAGGACAAATATACATTGTAAATAAGAGGCTTAATTCTCCCTGTTGAAAATAAGAGAAGACATCCCACTCCCCTTTTACAGCATTTACTTTAGAAAACTTTTAAGTAGTTTTTCCTCTCTCTGAAATGCATATAAACCTTTTGAACCCTAGGTAGACATTTTGTCAGCTCTTTGACCTAAGAATGTCTTTTTCAGGGACCTGCAGCCATCTCTTTGACATGCAAATGGGAGATAGCAACCCTGTCTTCCCCATTTCTGTGTCATCAGAGTAGAAAGTCCTTCTCTAAATTGCAAAACGGTGTCCCAGCATAAAGACTTAAGAAGTTTGTTTTCACTTATGTGCAGTCAATTGTCTAGCCATACATGGTCATCCTAATTACCAGGTAAAATTAGGATGAACTATGTGTAGCAAATAATGCTGTTAAGTCCTTTCACTTGAGGACTTGTTACTGATCTTGAAAATGTGTATGTAATGGGATGAATCAGATTGACTATATAAAAGGATGAGATAGATTTCCGTCTTTGCAATTTCTTAGCATACGTACCACATTCTGATTAGATTCTTTTCAATAATAAAACAAAGACACATGTTTTTTTTTTTTTTCTCTTCTACCTTTTTGGAGAGGTCTTCTGGGTTGGGAGAAGATTTTGGCTCAAACTGTATATCCTTGATATTGGTTATCACCAACATTTCTTGTTTCCCATTCTGTATAATGCAGTTCTCCTTCACATCAATCTTTCTTCAACATCAGAAAATGATTTTTCAGAATGTGAATATGATTACATTATAAAGCAAGGTCTCTCTCTTTCCCCATGCCACTTCATAAAATACTTTACTATCTCAAGATAAAAACTAAAACCAGTACAACAGTTTACACAGATCTGTAATTGCCAACTTTATCTTGTAACTGTCTCCTTATCTTCAGTAACACTAACCTTTCAGTTACTCTCATGTACCAACTACCTACAGTCCAGAAAATTCTCCCCTCTTTAACCACTCCCATACCACTTTGCCTAATTAACTCCAGTTTCTACTTGGACCTTGTCTTAAGTATGGGATCTTGGAGGAAGCTTAGCTGTCACAAAGTCAAGGCTAGATTTTCCAGGTATAATTATCAGAGCACTGTAGGCAAATTGGAAAATAAATCATCACAGATTGTATCATGGAATTATTTGATTGTGTCTATCTTCTGCATTTGACTACTACCTCTAAGAGGGCAGAATCTTTTTTTAATTTACTATTGGTACCGTGGCCTAAAATATTGTCTGGCATATGGTAGGAGTTGAAGAAATGTTACATCCATCCTGTTTCTCATTGGAACAAGAAAATTGCCATTGTATGCAATAAATGAGAAAAACCTCAGGAAGTTCAAAATTAAATTTGTTTAATTGCTTGTTTCCTCTTGAATCTTAAATACAAAGGTATGTGGCTAAGAAATCAACTAAAATGCTTTCTTATGCATTTCATTTGCAATCAGTATTGACTGCTGTTTCAGTTACTTCTGCTTATCTATCATGTAATGAATTAACCCAAAACTTAGTGATCTAAAACAGGAGTTGACAAACTTTTTCTGTAAAGAGCCATATGCTAAATATTTTACATCATCTCATTGTGGTATAACAGCAGCCATCGAAAATATTCAAACAAAGAAGTATGGCTCTGTTCCAATAAATGTTACAAGTGGATACTGAAATTTGGATTCAGTGGATATCGAAAATTGAAATTGTTGCCCAGATAGTGTTGTTATTTTTATTCTCTTTCAACCTTTTTATAATATAGGGTCTCTTAGAACATAGGCCTTCCAAAACAGGTAATAGGCTATATTTGAACCATGGGCCATAGTTTGCCTGCAATATTTTTATTATCTTTAACTATTTGGAAGCATGAGAATTAAGACCGAGCGTAACAGGGTGATTCTTCTGCTCCTCTTGATGTTGACAGAGGTCACTTGATAGTACTTGGCTTTGAAAGCAATGACCTGGAGGATCAAAGCCAGCTTTATTCATATTTCTGGTACCTTAGGGGGAATGCCTGAAAGGCTAGGCTCAGCTGGGATTGTGACTCCAATTGCTGAACTGGCTTTCAGAGACCCTTAAGATTACCAATATACATTTTGACAGAGGCTAAGATATTTTCCACATGTAAAATGAGTCCGGTTTTGGGAGGAAAGAATGATGCTTATCAGCATTAACAAAGTACCATGTTATGGTGGAGTAAGTTTCTTAGTTGCCTCATAAGAAAGGGCCTATGCTAATAGAACACTGTCAGGTTTTGTAAAACTCTTCACTTTTCATCTCATCATTTCCTTTTTTCTTCATCCTTCAATTGCCTTTTCTTTTCAGTTCAAAACAAGCCTGCAGAGTAAATGCTGAAGCATAATCCTGTATTAATTTATGGGCCGTGGTGTGGCTTACTAGAAATGAAATGCTCTGGTCCCATGAAATCCTAATCACTTTCACAGCCAGCAGGTGCCAGAGTTAAAGCATTTCCAGTGAAGTGAACAAGAACATTAAATAAAACCAGTGCTCGGGACTGGATGCATTTAAGTCAGGAAGAGGAAAGTGCCATGCTACTGATCAAAGCCTGGCCCAGGGAGGCAACTCTATTTGGCTTTAACTCAGTGGGAAAGGCAGTAACTTCAAATCCATGGTCAGTTCAATTCAATTTATGAGAGACTTACCCAGTTATTTCTGTACTGCATACCAAGCAGAGAGGTTCTGAGTTGGCTTATGAAAAATCTCCCAGGTAAAAGAGATATATAAAAATTGTCTCCTGTGAAAGTTCTTTCAACTATCCCTGACCCTTTGAGCCATTTTCCCAGAGCAGATCAGAATCTCAATAGAAGAGGAAGCATCTGTATTTGGAGTGGACAGCTCTGGTTCATTCCCTGGTGAAAATTTCTCTCTCATGTGGCACAGGTGGTGGGAAAAGCCCTCTCTATTAACTACTGACTAGGAGTTGCCTGAATGAAAGTGGGTTTGAAGAAAATCCAAATTTAGATGTGCTGGGATTAATGAATGTCCCCAAAGTACAAATGACTCAGAATAATTGTTTTAAACACTAAGAGCAATAGATATAAAACGTCTTTAAATGCATTGTAAATCTACAATATGACAGATTAATGTGTAATTTTAAAGGATCACGATTAAATTCAATACTAATTTTAAATTATGCCAATTCCAAAATAAATTCTTGAAGCTGGCAAAAATTTTGCATATATCCTCAGCATCCTAGGGCTGTTATAGCCAAGAAAGTAATGAAGGGAAATAGAATTTTAAGCTAAAAACTACAGATAATAAAAAAATTTCTGATGTGGTATTAGGTTTTTGAAAGTCTGGTATGAGTACCTTGGCAGGAAATGTATCTTCTTAATGATATTCAACTTACAGCAATATTAGAATCAGCTTGCTTAACTTAAGATGTCATGCAGAATATTGCCCATGCTTTAATTTTTAGTGTATTTTTGATTTTGAATGTTAATGACTTTATCAGCATAACGGGGTAGTTCTGATAATAACAAAGTATAACACAATAGACATGTATAGAATTAAAAGATATTAATTGTGCCTCTAGTACCTCTTCTAAGTTTTACGCAAGTTTTAGAACTGGTTTTTAGTGACAATGTAGTAATAGTCGCATTAGCCAGTGATTGATGCCATCTCTGGACGTATCTAGCAAAATCTAAGAAGTATTTGTTCATGTTGTGATAGGAGCACTGAGAAAGGATTGAGAAGTTACTCATAAGTATGGGACAAGAAAGGAGGGAAGAGGGCAAGGGGGATTTTTGAACAAGGCCGATATAAATTCAGGCATGAATTCTCTGAGTCAGACAATAATCTGTGGATGTCAGGAAAGAGGAGGAATTGCTGTTCATGTGACTAATACTTTTTTTGTGTGTGTGTGTTTATTCATTCACATTGGATAATAAAATAGTTGTATAGATTTACAAGATAAAGGAAGTAAACCCTTTAGAAGCTCCTGAATTAGATACCTTCTATTAGTCTATGTCTTGAAAGAATACTACAAGAATATTTTATTAGCAGAGATCTCCAACTCCCTTCTTTCTCTAAACCAGTTTTGTGAGAATCATAACACAGATGATTCAGTTTTATGAAACAAAACAGTTCTAGAATATAACTGCTAATGGAGCACTTGAAATCCCTTTGTATTTTGACAAGCCAAGTTCAAATTGTATTTGTGGGCACAAGAACATGGTTTGTTTTTATCTGCATCCAGACACCTTATCCCTGCAAAAGTTTTGTGCCATGAGTTTTTAAAAGAAATAGTCTAGAGTTTTGACAGTGTTCTCTGCTGATAATCCTTAACCAATTAAAGAGGACCCACCAGAGACCTTGTGCATAAAAGATTTACAGGAAAGTCACAGTGTAGTGAATAAAAAATGAAGAGTGTAATGATAAGTGAGCAATTTTTTAATAATAGCATATTCAGTAAAAGACAAAACATATCACCTCAAAATACAATGGGACAACATTTAAAAAGATATCTTGGGAGAGGTTTCTCTCCCCTTAACAACTTAAGAATAAACAAATTTCGTCAGGGTTACTTTGAGAGATTACAACACTGAATAGGTAATTGGGTCAAACATTGCCCTGTTTTGAAACAACACTCCAGGGACATACATGTTTAATCCTCAAGTGACAGCATCACTTTGATAAAATGTTTTGAAAAAAACAAATGTTCCCTAGCTGAACTAACAGTAGTAGAGGAAGAATCCAGTTTATTTATTCTTAAAGGAGATTGTGCACATCAAAGCTTGTGTTCATTCTATTTGCTGCCACCCAATAACGTTGAGTTTTTAGACTTGGATGTTACTTTCACAACATTTAGTGTTGTGTGTTTATTTTCTTCTTAAGTTAGGGACATTGGTGGTAGGAAATAGATCTGTGGCAGAAAGTAAGAGCTGTAGAATTATAGACTATAGATAGTGCAAGGGGTAAAATTAATATGTACTCAATTCCTATTGTCTATCAGGCACTGTGGGAGGGTTTTTTGCTATTTATAAACATCACAATAGCCTTATTAAGCAGGTATTAATATCCCTAACTTGACAGAAGTGAAAAAGGCTCAGAGAAAACACATGATTTTTTCGATGGCATATAGATAACGTGGTGGTAGAAACGAAATTTCAGATTAAGTCTGTCTGTCAAATTCTAATGTTATATTCTATTTCACAATGGTGACTCATCAGGCAGAAAACTTGATATCACCTAGGCCAGTGCTTCTCAAATTCTCCTATATGTGTGACCCAGCTAAGGATTGTGTCAAAAGGCAGAATTCGATTCAGTTGATTTAGGGAGGAATCCGAGGCCCTGCATTTTTAATAAGCTCCCAGACAGTGCTGCAGATGTTCGGGACTTTAAGTAGGTAATTTCTAGCTTACCCTTTTGGGTTCAATTATATGGAAACCTGAGGTTCAGAGAAAGAGTCTAAGATCCCATAACTCGTTAGCAGCAGAGTTGAGTTTGAGCCAGTGTCAATGCCAAAAGATATTTTTTTGAATGTAGCCCCCTTCTAGTCTCTATCAGACTCCCAAAGAAGACCCATATAAAAATGCGTGTACTTGCTGTGCAAACTCAGTTACAAGAACTCCCGGAGCCCCCTCCCCCTTTTTGTAATTGAATTGCAGTCCCTTTCTTTTATTTGGAATTCTGGAGTCGCTACCACCATGAACCTTGTGTTCTGACTTCCAGTTAGTGCCTTTCTTTCTACTGTAGCTGAAAGGTTATATCTCAAAGTAGGATGCACAAATGAGTAAGGGAATGAAGTCATTACAGTCCCTCCACAGCAGGGGCCACACACTCAAATGACCATGGCCCTGCAAGAAATGCAAAGGAATAAAGCATGTTTGGCAGGGTGCTGACAAACTTGAGAGCTTGTGGATATCCCAAGAGGGCAGCTCTATATAGCTCCTGGTGAGGTCTATCCTGTGAAATGTCATTGCAATGGTGACTGGTCTTCCAGGTTCTCAAAGACGTTAGAAACTTTGTTTCCATTTCTTTTTAGGTTCACAGGAGTACAGGATTATCATATTCCTCCAGTATTCCCTCCCTAGTCTCCCCTGCTATGAACAACCTGTACCAAAGTGGTATATTTGTTCCAATCTAGGAATCAACAAGGATCCAACATCATCACCCAAAGTCTGCAGTTTACATTATGATTCCCTTTACATTATAGTTCCCTCTTGCTGTTGTCTATCCTATAAGTTTTGACAAATGTATCATGACATTTATCTGCCACTGTTGTATCATAGAGTAAAATAGTTTCACTGCCCTAAAAGCCCCCCCTCTCTCTGTATTGTGCATATTCACCTCTCCCTACTCCCACATTAACTTCTGGCAACCACTGATCTTTTTTACTGGCTCCATAGTTTTGCTTTCCCAGAATGTCATATGGTTGGAATTACAAGCATGTAACCATTATAGATTTTCTTTTTCCATTTAGTAATACGCATCTAAGGTTCCTCCACAGCTTCTCATGGCTTGAAAGCTCATTTATTTTCAGTACTAAATAATAGTTCATTGTCTGTATGTACAAGGGTTTATTTATCTACTCATTTACTAAAGAAAATCTTGTTTGCTTCCACAGTGTGATAATTATGAATAAAGTCACTGTAAGCATCTGTGTGAAGATTTCTGTGTGTACATAAGTTTTCAACCCATGTAGCAAAATGCCAAAGAACATGATTGCTGGATCACATGATAGCAGCATGTTTACTTTTCTAAGAAACTGGCAAATTGTCTTCCTTTTGTATTTTATTTCACAGGTGCCATTCTGCATTCTGCCCAGCAATGAATAAAAATTATTCCTGTTCCACATCCTCCCTAGCATTTGATATTGTCAGTGTTCTGGATTTGGGGCATTTTTATAGATTAATTGTGATATCTCAGTTTTTAATTTGAATTTCCTAATGACATATGTATGATGTATTGCATCTTTTAATATGCTTACTTGTCATCTGTATATCTTTTTAAGTTAGGTGTTTGTTCAGGCCTTTGGCCCGTTTTTAAATATTGTTTTCTTATTATTGAGTTGTAAGAGTTCTCTGAATATCTTGTATAAAAGGCTTTATCAGATATGTCTTTTGCAAATATTTTTTTCTAGTTGTGGCTTCTCATTCTCTTGATACTCTTATTTCACAGAGGATCAATTACTTTTATCATGGTTTTTGCCTTAGGTTTTCTATATAAAACTCATTGCTAAATGCAGATCCTCTAGATTTTCTGGGATCTAGATAATTTTATAGCTTTGCATTTAAAAAAAAGGCAGAAAAATCAACAGAGGTAAGGGAATAGTAGGTGGTTGGAGGAAAGGGGAAAGAGAGGTACTGGGACCTGAATTAGAATCAGATATATTCCTTGCTTTTATAATTATGTCAAAATGAACCCTACTATCATATATAAGTAAAAAGAACTAACAAAAAGGGAAATAAAATTTAAAATATATAAAAAATAAATAATAAAGAAGAAAAAAATTTTAAAACGAAATGTAGGTATACAATTTATTTCATGTTACTTTTATGAAGGGTAGAAATTCTGGGTCTTGATTCTATTTTGGGGGTGTCCAGTTGATTCAGTACCATTTGTTGAAAAGATTGTTTTTTTTCTCCATTGTGTCCTTTGCTCTTTGTCAAAGACCAGCTGCCTCTAGTTAGGTGTTCTATTTTGGAGCTTTTATTTTATTCCATCGATCTATTTGTCTATTCAACCTATACTACAATATTTTGATCACTATGTTTTATTTTAAGTCTTGAAGTTCAATAGAGTCAGCTTTCCAACTTTGTTCTTCTTCAATATTGTGTTAATTATTTTTAGTCTTCGCGCTCTCTCTATACATTTTAGAATTATCTTATCAATATGTACAAAATACCTTGCTGGAAATTTGAATTAGATTGCATTGAATCAGTATATTAATTTGAGAGGAACTATTACCTTGACAGTATTGTGTCTTCTTATCTATGAACGTGGAATATTTCACAATTTATTTAGGTCTTTTGTTTCCTTCATCATAGTTTTGTACTTTTCCTCTTATAAATATTGTACATATTTTGTCAGGTTTGTACCTTTCATTATTTTTCCTTGTCAGTGTAAGTGGTATTCTATTTTTAGTTTCAAATTCCTGTGTATTACTCTTGAAAACTGCTCTCTTAATATAACTGTTTATTAGTTCAAGTAGATATTTGTGTTGGTTATTTCAGATTCTCTTAACAGTTAATACTCATTTCATCCACAAAGAAAGGTTTTTTTATTTCTAATCTGTATACCATTTGTTTCCTTTTCTTGCCCATGACATTAGTTAGGACTTCTAGTACAATGTTGAAAAGGAGTGGCTAAAGGATACAGCTTTCTTTTCATTATATTTTTTGGATATTGGCAATATATTCAAGGATTTTGAACATTGGACTAACAAACAAAATATACATGAAGATAAATTTGATCAGAGGGCTGGCAGATTGTGACTTTTACCCCAGAGGCTTGTGTGGAAAAACTCTGTATTTTGATATTGTTAAAATAAACTCCTTGGGGCTGGAGTTGTGACTCAGTGGTAGAGCACTTACCTGGCATGAGTGAGGCCCTGGGTTTGATCTTCAGCACCACATATAAATAAATAAATAAAATGAAAAAGATCCATTGGCAACTAAAAAAAAAATATTTAAAAAAATAAACTTCTTTGCCCAGACTCTTTTAGTCCTAATCAAGGTAATACTTAAGTATTTTATATTCAGGTATTTGCTATGCCAAAGTAACTAAGTGAATGACTTTTATAAGGATTTTATTTAGACTGATGATTTATACACACTTTTAATAGCTGACTAGTAGTGAAACTGAGTAGGAATGAATCTATAAAGCTGGAATTTCCAGGAACTAGATGTATTACAATCAACAACAGGCAATTCAGTCTCAATACATAATAAAAGAGACAGTGATATCTATGGGGACCTAATCAAAGGTGAAGACTTGGAGATTGTTATAAAATAATCATCTTTTCTCTTCTCTCTCCCTCTCCCCCTTTCTATTCCCACCTGGAAAATATATATATATATATATATCTATATATATATATCTATATATATATATATATCTATCTATATATCTATATATATATATATAATATTCACCACCTTAATCATTATTATTATTATACTATTATCTTCCATCATCATTAACCATTTTCAACTTCCCCAATTGAAACCTACACCCATTAAATAACTCCCTGTTCTGTCCTTTCCCCAGGTCTGCATAACCACCCATCTATTTCTGTCTCTATGAATTTGACTATTCTAGATACCTCTAGGTACTGTATCATATAATACTTTGTTGTTGTTGTTGTATGTGTGTGACTTGTTTAATTAACTTACCATATGTCCTCAATGTTCTTTCATACTGTAGCATCTGTCAGAATCCTTCCTTTTAGGACTAAATAATATTTGGGTGTGTGTATGTGTCTCACTTCATTTATACATAAGAACACTGAGGTTTACTGTATGGGCTCTCTCTCATCCAGCAAGGAGGTCCATGGAACAGGGTAAAGGAGAGTGTGCCTGCGGAGTCACTAATCAAGACCTCCAGAGACCAAGCAGGAAGCAGGTCTGATTTTATTGAGCAGTTACCATGTATATATACTCAGGTAGTAGCTAGGCAGATTATAGGCAGCCACCAATACCATTTTTTGCTAACTGTCCATGCAGCGACCAGCCAAGGAGCGGGCCATGGAGCAAGTGCAGGACTGCAACACATGGCCTCACACCCAGGGCTGTGCCTAAGGGGTAAGCAGTCTGCCTCTCACACACCTAGCATGAGGGGAGTGGCCTGCCACTCAGATGCCCTCAATATATGCCATGTATGCAGTACTCCATGCACTTGTCCCCACAGTTTACCAGTCTTAACCACCCAAAGTTCAAGAGGCAAGACTAGAGTTATTTATTTCATGCCCTTCTCATTCCAGTAGTAGTTGTATATGTTGAATAAGTCCAGAATGTGTCCAGAGATTCTATACAGGAATATATTCTGTTTTGAATGTTACTACAGATTGGAATCTGGGGAGGCAGATTCTCAAAAATTTGTATGCAGGACATTTGATGGAATGTACTTTTTGTGATCACACCTATGGAAAGACAAGGGTGGAATAAGTTTGAACTGTGATGTAAAATCAGCAAAGACCTTGGCCGGTCCCATAGAGGCCTCTTCTGCCCAAATTGCCAAGACATATCTTATGGTTTAGATGTGATGTCCCCCCAAAGCTCATGTGTGAGACAATACAAGAAGGTTTGGAGGAGTAATAATTGGGTTATAGCCTTAACCTGATCAGTGAATTAATCCCTGATGGGATTAACTGGGTGGTAACTGGGGGACAGATGGGGTGTGGCTAGAGGGAGTGGTTCATTGGGGGCTTGGCTTAGGGGCATAGGTATCTGGAGAGTGGAGTCTCTCTGTCTCTGCTTGCTGATCATCATGTGAACTGCTTCCCTCAGCCACACACTCCGCCATGATGTTCTGCCTCAACTTGAGCCCAGAGGAATGGAGCCTGCTGTCCAGGGACTGAGACCTCTGAAACTGTGAGCCTACAAATAAACTTTCCTCCTCTAAAATTGTCCTCATCAGATCTTTTAGTCACTGCAGCAAAAAAGCTGACTGAAACAGCAGAGTATATTCATTTCCAAGCCAAACTATTAGAGATTCTAATTAATTCAGAAAGGTTAGTACAGTCTAAACTCTTCTATAGTTAAGTAGTATCTCAGCAAACAGTGATACTGGAATCTTCATTTAAGGCATTGCTTCCTCTGAGAACATTTAGGATCCTCCAGGGATTGGAGTGGAGTGGGGGATCCTCATGCAATTCTGGATAATCAGATATTTATGTGTTTCTGTTTGTCCTGCTCTCCAGGTACAGAATACCAGATAACTCCTTACCCTGCATTTTCTCCCCAATAGAATTTCTAATTAACTTTGACTTCAAAAAGCTCTTTTGAATATGGGGTTGGCAGTAAAGTATAAGAGGGTTTTATTAAATAATGCCAAGCAGTAGTTCCTTTCTAATGCCAAAATCTGGCTAGGTAAGACACCCAGGGTGGGCCATAACCACTAAAATACCTTTTACAAAATAAACCAAACCTAGGAAAAGAAGTAGGTGTTATGGTTTTTTTTTTCAATCACTAGTTTCCTGTATCATTATTGACATTTCTGATTTCTTAATTTTTCCAGTTTTATAATTTCTAGGATGAAATCTCCTTCACTTTACTTTTTTTGACACCTCTCTTCTATCTTTCAAAGCTTTTCTTTGAAGTCTTCCACTGCCTTCTTTACATTTCTTTTGATGTCAAGGGTTTGTTTTACTTAAATTCTTATTTTTAAATAATTTTAAAGGAGTAGAGGGAGAAAAGATACAACCGGAAAGCTCTGGATATTAAATATGAAAATGTTTGTTAGAAGGCATTCTTTGTATAACACATTGTGATTAAGGAATAATCTAATTTTATGTGAGTGGGCTTGGGAAACAAAGTGATGCCCTCTCAGCCTTGGTTTCTTTTTTTGCAGGAGAGATGCAACGGGAGAAGCAGATAGGTGTATATAAATGTCACTTTTGCTAGCACAGAGGAATTGAATTAGCATGAAAGGATATATGTTAGTGCATGGCTTCCCTGTTTGCTTTTTTGGGAATAATGTAGTGAATTGGCAGCAGAAGAGTTCAATATGCTACCAATGGTGGCTACCAAAATACATATATTACTATATATTAGATATAATAATTTAAAGACTATTGGTTTTGATTGTCTCGCTTAAGTCTAAATACGTTAGCTAACATTTGCTGAGTACCTTTTGTGTGCCAGACAGTGTTCTAAATTCTTTTGGCAATTTTCACACACAATCCTAAAAAGTCGACATCTTAATCTATTTGGGCTGTATAACAAAATACTTTACACTGGATAATTACAAATAATAGAAATTTGTTGTTCACAGTTCTGGAGGCTAGAAAGTCCAAGATCAAGGCATTTGTAGATCTGATTTCAGGTGAACACTTGCTGTACTTCATAGGTAGCTTTTTCTTTCTTGTCTTTATTCCTTTCCTTTTGTTTACTCAAACCTATTGTTTATGCAATTTACCACTGAGCTAGATCCCCAGTCCTTTTCTGAAACAGGGAGTCCTTAAATTGCTTAGAACCTTGCAATGTTGCTGAGGCTGGCTTTGAAAGACTTGCAATCCTCCTGCCTCAGCTTCTGGAGTTGCTGGGATTACAGATGTGCGCCATGGCACCCAGCACAGGTGGTGATATCAATATGTACTCACATGGTGAAAGTAGGCAAGGGAGTTTGCTATAGCCTCTTTCATAAGGGCACCAATCCCATTTATGAGAGTAGAGCTCTCATAATTTAATCACTTCCCCAAAGCCTCACCTCTTATTCATTATTATTACACTGGGTATTAGGCTTCATATGTAAACTTGGGATGGGAAGTGGGAAGGACACCAACGTCAGATCTGTAGCTGCAGGTATCTTATCAACATTCCCACTTTACAAAAAATGAGGCACAATGAAATCGGTTAACTGCTCAAGGTCACATAACTAATATGTGACAGAGCCAGGATTTGAACTCAAGTAATCAAGTTCCAGATTTCCTTTGACTGTGTGTGTGTGTGTGTGCCAACTGTATTGTCTCAAAAATCTAAAAAATTGTCTCTCTTTGGTGGAAAAATAAGCTCTAGTTCTTAGTGCTTGCTGACACTTGGGAGTGTAAATACAGGCATCAAGGCCAATTTCAAGGCATTAACATTTAGCGATTGTTTCTTCTGGTAAAACTGGGCACAGCATCACTTTAGCCTCATTTGAACTAAATTGAGTGAGCCTGGAGCATCTGATGTTTCTTTTGTTTCGAACTTTTCTTTGGATTTATTTTTAATCAGCCTAATTATAATGAGCAGAACAAGAAAGGAAAACAAACAATATTGGTTTTATTTAGGAATGGAAAGAAGTGTTTTGACATTTATGGTGCTCAAGGCTTTTGCACAAGCTAGAAAGAAATAGAGATAGATCATTAGCAATTAGAAGGAAATTTGTTTTTCTACATTTACTTTGATTTTATTATAAATATTATATGTCACCATCCACATTACAGGAATCAGATTTTAATTAAAGAAAATAAATGAGCAAATACATCTTATGCTCTGCATAGAAAAGTCACAAGTTTAAATCAGTTTGACCAATTCTTTAGTGCACTGTCATTGCATTAGAACTATAAATAGCTTCCTTTCCCTTTAACTCAGAAGCAAATAGGTTGATCACAGCAGTTTTAACTTCCATTATACCTATTCTGAATGTAGCAATTATTATATCCTTCAAATATGTTTGCTTTCTTCAAATACTGAATTATTATCTGACCGTGGGTTGTACAAGAAAACATTTATCATATAGTATGTATTAACCACAAACATTCTTATTTCTGTAGACCTCATTATGTCATCTTTCTAACTTTGTCACAGTTGAAAGTATACTAAGTAGCATATACTCAATATATGTCACAGTTGAAAATATACCAAGTAACATATACTCAATACTCAATAAGATAAAAATTTTAAATATGTTCTTTTAGATTTTTATTTTTAAAGCTTAAGAACCCTAACACAAAATTCACCAGCAAAGTGACATGAATAGGTATTAATTTATCTTCACAGTTAGTATCAATTTAAGTATTATACACACACACACACACACACACACACACACACACACACATATATATATATATCACTAGAAATTTTTATTCCAATGAATTTAATTACAGTATTAGAGATACTAAATGAATCCAGTTTTGTCCAAAATTCAATCACTAAGCATCAGAATTAATGAGACTTTATAAAGAAGTTCAACAATTAATAATTATGGGCTATGAAAGTGTATGTGCATAATATATCAATTAAAAATACATTATACCTATTATTTACCTTCCCAAACCAAATCACTTCATAGAGTGAAAAGATGTTTTTATTTCCATGTATATAGCATACATATATATTTCTAACAACTTCAAGTCAGTATAAGAATAAAGCTCTATTAAGAATACTTTGAAGGAGGATATGCCAATTGTTTGATATATCTATTATTTGGTATGTAGTATTTTAAGTGTAACCTGTTAAAATTTGAATTATATAGTTAATATTTGAATATTCTGTTCAAATACATGCAGTTAACATTTAGGTGTTTTATATGGAATTTCTGGTAAGAGACCTTTTGGAAATTTTACAATTAATTCAAAATTCCTTGTGTGAACTATTTACAAGAAAATTTCAAAAGATTATATTTCTTAGTGTTGGTTAAAATATTCCTCTGGTTCTGAACTTGTAAAACAACTATTTTCATTCTTATCTTTGACTTCCTGCAGGTCTACAATGCTTTTTTAACAATAACAACACCAAACTATATATGTAGGTAGCCCTGAACAAAAGCCAGTATTGCATGTCCAAAGTGAATGTAACTACTATGCATAAAATATCTAAACCAAGGATATTAGTATTACCTTTCTCATTGGGTTATGGTGGAACTAAATAAGAAAGAACATGTAGAAGTGGTCAGTTTCCAGTGCTATATCAATGATGTCTTCTGTTTTAATACTCTAGCACACACTCACACACTCAGATTAAGATCTTTAATACTTGAATTTTCCTCCCCCATCATAAAAAATAATGTATATAGTATGTGCTCCCCCTTCCTTTTAAAATGTATTATTCTTTTTTCTTTTGGCAGCAGGGATTGAAGACAGGGGAGCTTAACAACTGAGCCACATGCCCAATCTGTTTTTATTTCTTGAGACTGGGTCTCCCTAAGTTTCTGGGGCTGGCTTTGAACTTGTGTTCCTCCTGCCTCATCCTCCAGAGCTGATGAGATTACAGGTGTGCACCATCGTGCCTGGTTGTAATATATTATTATTTTTTGGGTACTGGGAATTGAACTTCGAAGCACTTGACCACTGAGCCACATCCGCAGCCCTATTTTGTATTTTGTTTAGAGACAGGGTCTCATTGAGTTGTTTAATGCCTTGCTTTTGCTGAGGCTGGCTTTGAACTTGCGATCCTGCCTTAGCCTCCTGAGTCACTGGGATTACAGGCATACGCTACTGTGCCCAGCTAGTACTACATTATTTTTTAGGAGCAGTTTTATTTTCACAACAAAATCTGAGGAAGGTAGAGATTTCCTCTACACCCTCTCACTCAAGTTCACAGTCCTCCTACCATCACTGTACCATACCAGAGTAGCACATTTGTTAACAACTAATGCACCTGCATTGGCGCATCATTATTACCCATAATCCATAGTTTACACTATAGTTCACTCTCAGTGTTGTATATGCTATGGGTTTGGATGGATGTATACTGACCAGCACCCATTTCCTTTCTTGTTCTGTTCATTGTTCATTCTAACATGCTGATACCATTGCAAGATCAAAGAATAGTTTCACTGCCCTAAAAGTAGTCAGTTCTTTGTCTATTCATTTCTCCTTTTCCAGAAGCCTCTTGCAGCCACTGATTTTTGTGTCTCCATAGTTTTACTTTTTTCCAGTGTGCTATACAGTTCAATCACAGAGAATGTCTACTTTTTTTTCAAAACCATAAAAGTATTCTTAAGTCATCCAGCAATATCTTTTAATTCTTGATTTGTTTCCTATTGATATTTCTAGATGTCTATTTGTAAAAAATTCCTTTGACCTTTAAAGACTTTTGCTTGTCACTAACTTAATAACTTACACAAAACTTTTTAACTATTCAAGTATATTTTATATATCAAGAGTCTATATTGGACCCCAATACATATGAATGGTACTGTCATGGGGTATGCTCATTATAGTCACTCAAGGGTACAGGTTGATAGGGGCAACAACCATCATGTTGTTATGCTTGGAAAAAAAAACAGTAAGCTTGGGAAGGTCTCACAGTCCATTTTTGCTTACCACTCATTATCAGAAAGTTACATGATTGCACCAAATCACAAGGGGACCAAGACAACCAAAACCAACAATATGCCAGGTAGGCAGAACTGGGAATGTTTGTTGAATATAATTCAAGACTTCCAGTATATACTGTACCTAGTAGAACTGAGAACACAAAAGAAGTCATTTTTGCCACATTTAAGCAAAGTAAGTGTAATAATTTAAAAAATTTGTTCCAGAGATTAATCAAAGTGAATAATGAAGAGCACAAAATTAGCAAAATTTTTATTACATACTGTGGTTAACATTTTCCTTTTTGTCTATTGTGCTAAAAATAAAAACCACTCCAGTGAAGTGCAGCCTCTGGGATAATAATCAAGACATTTTGATATTGCTGATACCAAAATCACTTCCTTTTTCTAAGGGTTGCTGTTAAAATATGCTAAGATAATTTTTGCTCAAATTTAAGCCTACCAACTCCCGCGTTGGTTAAGTAAAATGAAAGGTGTGAGTGCAAAAATCTTTTCTCTTAAAGAAATAGAATGAAATAGTTAAAAAGAAGAATCTAAGTCACAATATTAATGTTTTCATAATCAATTAGGAAAGTTGCTTAATCCCTGTGTGCTTAGGACAAGGTCACTTCCCCTAGGATAACACATATGCAGTAATGGGAAAATGAACATTTTTGATAAGGTCAAAGGAAAAAAAAAGCAGCACAATGTGACAAAATCTCTGAACTGAACTTCTTACCTTGACCCTCTGCTATATAATAGCCCTGAATCTATAACAATGCCATGGCCAGGATATGTGGAGCAAACCAATTATTGTCTGCCAGTAAGTTAAGACCATGATTAAATTTTCTAGGATTCCCTTCCCAAGTTATTTCTCTTGCTTTTCCCAAGTCTTAGGCAGACAGTTGAGTTCCATCTATGACTGGCTCACAAATCCTTTGCTGACTGTGCCATCTCCCTGTTTCCTGCATGTCTTTCCTATAAACCCATGGAACATCGGTATCAAAACATCATCAAAGATGTGAGTTTCCTTTGTATGCATCTTCACCAGGGATAAAATAATTTTATCTTTCCAAAAGAAAGGATAACACATATGCAGTATTTAAATACGATCTTTATTCAAACAGCGCTTTAAAAATGCATTTCCAAAGCTAATTCCATTTCTCTTTCTCCTTTAGATATGTGAAGTCGTTATTTTCATCAGGAAGAGTGAGAGTTAAAGAGAAAACACCCTTTAGAAACATATGTACATTGATTTTTGTCAGCTGAACTCCCAATTTGCTGAGGAGTGACAGGCCATGAATACTTTAAGCTACACTCTCCTTTTTCTGGTGGTAAAAGACTGCCTAACTTATTAATGGAAATATGCAAAACAGGAGTATCATCTTAAAATAAATATACTGCAAGTTTAAGTCTGGCTTCTTGTCCCTTTTCCAAGGCCTTGCATCAGATTTAAGCAAGTTGGCATCCTTCCTGGGAACCCTCAAAAGTTGAGGTTTCCTCTTCTGCTTTGTGAGTGTGAAGCTGCACAACTGTCTCTTTATTAGCTTTCAGACTACCATAAGCAGTTGCTAAATCTAGACTTTTGAGTCCTCATTTGTGGAGAATCTGATTTAGTGGGATAGAGCAGAGGATGTTTTTAAAAAGGCTCCCCAGCCAGCCATGATACATAGCAAAGCCTGAGAACAAGTGATCTGTGCCACTCTCAAAATTACAGCTTGCTTTTTTTTGGTATGTAGATTGAACCCAGAGGCACTTAACCATGGAGCCACATCCCCAGACCATTTTTGTATTTTATTTAGAGATAAGGTCTTGCTGAGTTGCTTAGGGCCCAACTTGCTGAGGCTGACTTTGAACTCTTGATCCTCCTGCCTCACCCTAGTAAGCCACTGTGCCTCACTAACATTACAGCTTTCTACCCTAAACTATGACAAAGTCAAAACCAAAATGGGTGCAGAATACTCAAGTTTCAGGATAATTCTGTAAATATAATTTTATTAGTTAGTGACTCCTGATTTTTTTAGGGGTTTTAACTTTTTAATATCTTTTTATCAAAGATGTTTTTAAAATTACACAATTAACAGTTTAATAAAAACCCAATTAAACAAGTTATTAGAAATCATGTATATAAAGCCTAAAAGTAGTCAAAAGTAGAAGTTATTTTTTTATTACATTTATACTCCTGATACCTAAAATCATTTTTCAGAGTAAATTATTTAAAATAGAAAGGGAGGCAATACGTGTTCGGGTCCTTTTATAAAAATGCCATAAGATGAGGCTGTTTTTAACTTTTTCTCTTTGGCTTTTTAAAAATTTATTTATTCTGATTTGTTATACATGATGGCAGAATGCAATTCATTTCAAATTACACATATAGAGCACAATTTTTCAAGACACTGGTTGTACACAAAGTATTTTCACACCATTTGTGTCTTATACATGTTCTTGGGGTAATGATGTCTAACTCATTCCACCATCTCCTTCAGTAGATGAAGGGATAGGAAAACTTTGGTATATGTACACAATGGAACATTACTCAGCATTAAGAGAAAAAAAATCATGGCAGGTAAATGGATGAAGATGGAGAATATAATGCTAAGTGAAGCAAGTCAATCCCCCAAACCAAAGGCTGAATATTTCCTTTGATATGAGCATGCAGACCCATAATGGCAGTGGGGGTGGGGCATGGGAAAGGAATGGAAGAACTTTAGATAGGGCAAAGGGGAGGGAGCGGAAAAGGAGGGGGCAAAGGGTAGGGGGGGTAAGAATGATGGGGGAATGAGTTAGACTCCTGATTTTAAAGAGAATGATTCTGAAGGAAAAAGATGATGCTAAAAGCTGGGTTCAATGGTGTACACCTATAGTTACAGCTGCTTGGGAGGCTGATGCAGGAGGATGGCAAGTTCAAATCCAACCTCGGCAAAAGCAAGGTGCTAAGCAACTCAGTGAGATGCTCTCTCTAAATAAAATACAAAATAGAGGGCTGGGAGTGTGGCTTAGTGGTTAAGTGCCCTGGAGTTCAATCCCCTGTACCCCCCCACCAGCCCAAAATAAAAGAAAAAAAAAAGGGGGAGTGGGTTGGTGATGTGGCTCATGGTTAAGTGCCCTGGATTCAATCCCTGGTACAGAGGGAGGATAAAAAAACAAGATGATGCTAAGAAAGCAGACACACAACTTCCACGTACTTTTCAGATGTAGTTCAGAAGTTAGGAAAATAATACCAAGCCAGAAAACACATTATTGACATTTCTAATTGTAATCCCACCTCTGCAAAAGACATTAGTAAAATTACAGTACAAATCAAATGCCCCCAATGATTTGTAAAAGACATGACCAATACTGACTGTCAGAAGCTTAAAGACAGAGATTTTTGTGGCTCAAAACTTTCCTACATCCAGAGATCCATTAGAGAGTAATCCAAACAAAATCAATATAATTGCTTACCAGAAGATTGCCCATATTTTCTAATATGTGCAAAATAAAAAGCATCTATATTAATAGCATTCTTCCTGCTTCAAGCTATTAGGAACACTAGGTAAAACTAATAATCAGTGGTCAGAGGTATGTCATACTGAACATAACAAACTGAAATTTAACCAGGACTAATCTGCCAAGTCTTAGTGTAACTCTTCCTTTGAGGAAGACCTAAAAGGCTTGTATACTTTAATGATTTTAAGTACTCAAATATAGCTGACTTGGATTTAGTATATTACTGTGAAAATATATTCCCGAAGTAGTAATTTCTTGCAACATCAATTAGAAATTCAAATACCATTTACATTTAAGTCTATACAACACATACACATATGGATATTAATTTTCAGGGAGTGTACAAAGCTTAAATAAAAATAGAAAATACAAAAATTTCAGATGTAGAAAGTGCCATTTCAGCATAAATTTATTTTTGTGTTTATACAAAAATCTTACAATGCAGACAACCACTACATGATGATTATAACCTTTTGCTTTTGTTTTTTTCTTCTTTAAATACAGATAGTGACAGAGAAGATGGATTAGATGCAGTCAACTTTTTCCTCAGTTGGTTCATTTTTTAGAGAATTATAAACCATGAAACTAAACTGAGTAAATGTTGGAAGTTTATTGCAAGCAGCACCTTGGGTCAAAAAAGAGAAAGATGTGTGGTTAAATACAGGATGCATATATTTATAACCAACACAGATATTGCTATTTGCCTGGACACTGGCAATTGTTTATATATGTACAACAAAGCTACAAAGAAGTACCTTCCTTGGCACTGAGTAGTTATGAGAGAAAGAAAGAAAGAAAAAAAAAACCCAAAACAGGTGGTGGGGGAGCAATCCTCTTGAACTTCAGAAAATTTGCGGATTGTCTGTTCCATACACATGCTGTTGTTTCTTTTTTAATGTTTTAATGTCCCTTTCTTACAAGAAATTATTCAGGAACATCATCCAAAAATTTTATTTCCCTAGCCTCTAGAACATTCCTATGATTCATCCATTAACACCCCCCCCCCAACATCACTGCTTCTTATTCTTTTCTACTCTGTTAATCTCACAGAAAGAAGAGTTATTTGACAAGGTGCTTTTTGTCTTGGGTTCATCTTCTGCTTAAAAACCCTTGGGGGAGATGTCCCTTCTACTCTCATTACTTCAAATGTAAGGTACTAGTCATTTTAAATTCATCTACAATTATATAATTAGCATTTTCCATCCTATTAAATCCAACTCCGAGCCTTCTACAGTTTATTTCTTAAGAGAGAATCAATGAAACTGACTTATTTCATACATAAAACCTTCCCTCCCCATAACTCTTACTGACTTTTGTGTTTTAATACTTAAAAAAGAATAAGGAATTCCACAAAAAAGTTTTTCAAATACAGACGTGTGGGAAGTAAAAGATCAAAGAAAATAATAAGCAGTCTAACCTAATAAGTCGTATTGATCAATAAGCTGTATATCTTCCCCATCTGAAAATTCACTAATGAGAATCAGCAGTGGTTGATCTTAAAATGCTTTGAAACTGTGATAGGCTCATACGGAAAGTAAATGAAGCAAAAGACATGCCTCAAACACAGTGCAAAAATAATTCTGCAAACTTCTTTGGTTTACAAATTAGTAATACATTTTGTTCTTTTGGAACTCCCAAAAGGTCTAAATGGCTGAAATTAAGTAACAATTAGAAAAGAAGAATGGGAAATAATTTATCCCTACCTCTTTCTAATTAGTAAAAGCATCTAACTAAATTAGTACATCTCAACATGTAGGGATAAGAACTAAGAGCCAAAGAACAGATAATATATAACTACCAGTAGTCAACAAAAAAGGGTTTTAGGTATATTTTAACACTTTGTGGGCCTTGAAAGACCATCAATTAACATTTACTCAGAGCCTACTCTACATAGTTCCCTGTTCTACTGACTAGTATATTGTACAATATAGTATTTAAAAGGGTTTGCATAAATCAAAATTCAAATTCAACTTACCATAACTTCCAGTTACATTGGCACATATAACAGCCCCCAAAAATTTTGGAAAATACTTCTGAATTCTTGAAATCACTTTTTGGCAAGCTATGGTTGGATCTTCTCCTCTACTCATATATTCTACAGCTTGGTAGCTGATTTAAACAGAGGGAACTTCAGTATCATAGAACAAATGCAAACTTCAAATCAGGTAACTTTAATTAGAAATTTAAAACCAACAAAACTGTCATATTTGATAGAATACATATAATGAGTGGGAGTGGCTAACTCTCACTAAAGCATCAACATTGAAGCAAGCAAATCTTGATATAATATCATCTATTCAAGTCATCCACCATTAGTTTCAGACTGAGAAATTAGTTTTTTTTTTCTGGCTTAGTATTTTTTGACTTTGGCTGAGTTTCTGGTTTAGTAATAACAACCAGAAATCACAGAGAATAGAGGTTACATTTAAAAGAGAAAAGGTGCTACAATTAAAGGAGAAAATACTGTACACGTAGGCAACATGAAGTTCTAGTAATTGACTGCACATAGGGACTATGTTTCGTACTTGATTCATCAATTATCATAGCTCCTTGACTTAGTGGACTTACATTTGAATAAATTATAAATATTCTCATCTGTGAAGTAGGGTACTATTCTATTTCATGGAACTATGATTACTTAATTTGAATGATCATTAAATGATAGGCAAAAAGTTTGTATATAAATTTCTCAAAAGCTCTTGTGCACAATCAGATTATGCAAAACAAAAGCTCATTTTATATCTTGACAGAGAACATATCCCCTATAAAGATCTCTAAAATTTACAAACGTAAGAAGTCATACCTTGGCAGAAAATGCATCAATATATCACCATTCCCAGTGGCTGCAGCTGCCCCTGCAGTATCATCAGCATATGCCCCAGCTCCAGGTATTGGTGAGTCTCCTATGCGACTTTATAAGCACACAGCATAAGAATTTAGGACAGGAAATCAAGTGTAAAATAAATTATATTATGAGTTGTTTCCAAAATAGAGGATATTTCCACATAACTACTGATTATTGTTTTAAGTAAATTCTTCACAACATAGAGAAAAGACTTTTGTTAGTTTTTCAACTTAGTTTTCACAAACCTACATTAATTAAGAATTTATTATCAGACATGGAGTATAAAAAAGTTGAATTTATAGAACTGATGAAAATGGTGATTGCTTGATACCAGGGAGTGAGGGAACTGGAGACATATTGGTCAAAGGACACAAGACTTCCATTAGACAGGAGGAATAACTTTACGAGGTCAATTGTATATCATGGTTATTACAATAACACCTTTATTACTGTCTATCTGAAAATTGCTGAGAGCAGATTTTAAGTTGTAATCACCACAAAAAACAATTTTGTGAGGTAATATATAAGTTAAATCACTATGTCTGTGTATGTGTGTATACATATATGAAAACATTATACATATGTCATAAATGCTTTTTACTTGCCAATTTAAAAAATGAAAAAAAAAAACTGTAATCAGCTAGTTACATGCCAAGCTGACATTCAAAGATTTACAGCTACTTTCCTATAATTACCATTCTTTATCATCTGATTTCTGGGTTATTTTAAGAGGCTCAAAATTGATTTTCTTTACCTAACATCTATTCTTGCTTATTATGCAATATGTCAAACTCTTGACAAAGCTTTTCCTTGTAAATAAATCTTTAATCCTTTTCTACCACTTCAAAATAAAATTTAGAAATCCTCAAACTAACATAAGACTCCTTGAAATATGTTTCCAGTCTTCCTTTCCAGTCTTACCTTCCACCACCTGCCTCTCCACCATGCACTAACAATCTCTTCAGCCAGCAGAAGCCCTGAATCTGAAGTGAGCACTACTTTTACCTGCCAGTGCCTTTGCTGTGAAGATCCCCTTTCCTTTCTGTGACTCAAGGATCAGTTCCTAGCTAGCAACACCTTAT
This sequence comes from Urocitellus parryii, assembly GCF_045843805.1. NCBI lineage: Eukaryota > Metazoa > Chordata > Mammalia > Rodentia > Sciuridae > Urocitellus > Urocitellus parryii. The sequence continues at coordinate 2,871,487 of NW_027553327.1, forward strand.
TGGCATTACTAACTACTTACTTTAAGCCACCCTAAACTCTAAAGCACTGGCTCTGACTCCTCCTTTGGCACTTAGCAGATCTAATGTGTTTTCTTTCACATTTATCTACATCAGCCATGAGGCTGGCACTCTACTTGGTTGTACTATCCTCCAGGGCACCCAGCACATACTGCTTTACATTTATTTATATTTGAGAGTTCTGTTCTTATGAAAACACTAACCCAGGTATTTTGAATTTTATACCATTTGTAGATGTACCAGCAGCAGTACGTCCAGTCTTATGGATTACAACCATACCTGGAAGTAAACAAAAAATTGTCAGTAACTAAAGTTTACTTCAAATATAACCACATTATTGAGCAGTTGATAACTTCTTGGTCTGAATGTTGGCTCCCCAAAATTTATGTCCACAAAGTGATGAATTTAGGAGGGAGGCTTCCGGGATGTGATTAGGTCATAAAGGCATAGCCCTAACAAATAAGACTCTTACTTTTATTAAAGAGGCCCAGAGAGCTAGCTAAGCTCCTTCGATTGCATTAGGACATGAAGAAGACATCACCCATGAGCTTGGAAATGGGCCCTCACCAGACACAGGATCTACTCATGCCTAGACCTTGAACTTCCAGCCTCCACAACTGTGAGAATTAATTTCAGTTGTTTGTAAGTCACCAGCCTTTGTACTGTGTTTTCACAGCCTGAACTAGGAAAATAATATAAATATACTCTCATTAATTTCACGTAGAAGTAATGTGAAAATTTGTGGATAGTGAAAATTATATCAGTAGTATAATTTATGCACTGTGATGACTTGGCTTCATATTGTCATTTGATAGACATCCCATATCCTTCCTCTTCAAATTGGTGAATTACTTTGCTTTTTTTTTTTTTCAGGGGTAATTCCAAATAAAATCACTAAAATGGACTAGTAGAAAAAAGTCTGTCCTAAAAACTTGGAAAAATTATTTAAGGCCACTTTAATATAGCAAATGATAGCCAGGCACAGTGGCATATGCCTATAATCCCAGTAATTTGAGAGGCTGAGGAGGATTGCAAGTTGGAGGCCAGCCTAGAGAAGTTAGTGAGATGCTTTTTTAAAATAAAAAAAATAAAAAGGCCTGGATATGTGAGCGGTGTAGCTCAGTGGTATATCATCCCTGGGTTCAGTCCCTAGTACCACCAAACAACATAAAGAACTAACTATCAAAGAATTAAAAATCAACACATGAATAGTCATATTTGATTTGGGGGGATCTTGTATAAGCAATTTAACAAATACATTCATGTATACATAAAATCTCTCTTATTTATATACATACCAAGGAGAAAAAATGAGAGAGAGGCACTTACTTGCCAAAATCAACTTCTAGTACATGAACAGGGATGAAGAAGGTAATTAACTTTTAATCATGAAAACTGTATAAAAGACAAATTACCAATAGTATCATGACCATAATCATCTTCTGCTTTTTTATAGGTAGGATCATCCTTATTTAAGATACCAGGTGGTTTGTAGGGTCCACAGTATTTTGAAGCATCTGGTATTACATTCTATAAATAAGATTTAAGTTTTATTTTTAAGAAAGAGTATCTTAGAAATTGACAAGTAGTTATGTACAATCACTTAACACTAGTAAGAAATATATGGTAATGTAAACATAAAGAGTAGTTGAGTCTTATGTGAAAATTGATGAATATCTAAGTTTACAAAATTCCCATGCTAGTCTCAGAATTACATAATATGTGTTTTATATATATATCTCACATAGAACAGGTCCCTGAATTTTGTCTCTATTTGCTAAAATTCTAAGCACAATACAAGAGGTTTTTTTTTTAATTAGATATTAATCCAATGGAATAAGGTACAACACAATGGTACTCTTCAGAATTTTTTTCCTGGATAAATAAGAATTCTGAGACTTAAAACCACTGTTTGCAATCCACTTTTTTCTTTCCAAAGCTAGGCTTATGAAATATGCTCTAAGTGTGGTACTCTAGGATTCCTTTAAAAACATTTTTAAAATATATTTTTTACTTGTTGATGGACATTTATTTTATTTATTTATATGCAATGCTGAAAATTGAACCTAATACCTTACACATACTAGGCAAACGCTCTACCACTGAGTTGCAAACCCAGCTATCCTTTTGAATCTTAAAGGCACAAAAATATAATCCACATTTATGAATTTAGGTGTTATACATGGATTGGTTTAAAATAAGGACTGGGTGAGGTGGTAGACTCCTGTAATCCCAGTGGTGTGGGATGCTGACCTAGCAAGATCTCAATTTTGAACCCAGCTTCAGTGAGGCTGTCTCAAAATTTAAAAATACAAAGGGCTAGTTATATAGCTCAGTGATAGAATACCTGATGGGTTCAATCCCTAGTGGCATAAAAATAAACAAATAAATAAAACAATAAAACAAAACAAGAAACTACTATAGGTTGATGATCCCTTTATCTGACATTCTTGGAACCAGAGATATTTTGGATTTTTGATTGTCTTGGATTTTGGAATCTTTACAAGTATACCATGGGTATGGGACTCAAGTCTAAAGCAATTCATTTATATTTCATATACGGGTTTGTTTTGTATACAAGTGGTCTGAAGGTGATGCTATACAATATTTTTAGTGCACCTGCATTTTAACTGCAGTACATGAGGTGTGTAGAGTCTTTCACTTGTGGAACCATGGCAGAGAGTTCTGAATTTCAGATTTCTGGGTTCGAGATGTTCAACCTGTACACATTATACATTAGTATACTAGGTACCTTCCCTATTCTCTTTTATCAACCATCTTTTTCCATGGTTAATCCCAGAGACATCATGGTAATCAGCAATTAGGGAAAAATAAAAAAGATGAGGCCATAAAACAATCAAAGAAGGAAACTGTATGGAAAAGGCAAACTGATTTGTGCTAAAAATTCCATTAAAGACAAATTATCCCATTAGTAACAAACAAGATACCTAATGGTATAAATCTTTAACTGAAGTGATGGGAAGATGCTGGATATATACTTCATATATATACTTATATATACTTCACACAGATAAAAACTGGAAAATATTTCAGACTTATGTTTCCAAAACTTTGACTTTTTCAGCCTTTATCCAAGGAAATATAAGCAGAAAATCTCTGATGGGGGCAGCTCCAATTCCCAGAATCTTCCTAGTATGCAAACAACTGCCAAAGACCAGTAGTTCTTCACCATGGATGTGAACCAGAGCCTGCTAAAGGAGCTCTCATGTCAATGCCCAGAGAGACAACTTAAATCTCCAGCTGTAACATGTAGCCAGGATGCTAAGAAGCATCCTCAGAAATAGGCAGGCAAGAGAGAACTGAAAGGAAATAATTTTAATATTTTCAAGTAATTTATTTTTGAGATTGAATACATATACATACTCTCCAATTATTTGGCTGGCAATTGTGAGCAAGCCAATCCGAATGAAGAGCTTGAGAAGCATTGGTAGATAAATCCTCATTGGTAAACCCCATACTTTCAGCAAACTTGGTGGCTGGCGATTAGGAAGGAAATTATAAATTAACAAAGTATCATCTTTCAAGCAAAATGTATGTGCTGGAGGCATCCTAGGTCAGCTGCCTCTTACATGCGGTACACAAAGATATCCAGAGGGGTACACAAAGTTTTCTCAAAGAGTTTTCACACATGAAGAATTTCAAGGAAATCAATTTCTACATCTTCAACTTTCATATGTCCTACTTAAAGCTGATCTGCTTGAGTTCCCTGGGTTGTGTGTTATGCAGAATCCTTTGCTACCTCACCTTCACCATCTCTCTCCATCTTAGGAAACCTATTGGAGTCACTAGATAAACATATCATTAAAAATATTTTTTTATTATAGTCCATTGTATAATTTCTAGTATACAGTGTGGAAAGTCTTCAAGTAAGTGATGTTGTCATAGCATAATCCTTCTAGTCCTATCTTCTTATGTTAATAATGCTCTCTAGGTTAATGATGCACCCATAAAAATGTAATAATATGGGAAAAAACTGATGGTGAACACTATTTCAGTCCAGCATTTACTCATCTATAGATAATAAATTATTATTATTTTTTAAATCCTATTTTAAAGACAAAGAAAGTAAGGGTTAGAAGTTACCTATCCAGTTAAATAGACATTAAGAGCTGGAATTTAAACTGAAGTCTTTTCTCCTTGGATTCTGAGTACTATTTTTCACAGGGATGACTACAGACAAGACTAGAAAGAATTTCAGTATAGTTAAGAAATACCTGACTCTCCTGCCAAAAGTGTGTGTGTTGTATGTTCTAGTACTTTCCGTGCCACACCAATAGCATTTTTAATTCGTCCTACTGCTCCTACATTCATGGTAGTGCTGTAAGAAAAAAACGTAATATGTATTAAGATATTTTCATAGGTTCATAAATTTAAAAATCTTGCTGTTCTCTAAGCAATAATGTTTTGTAGGATAAATTCCATCATCTAACACAGAAAAGCAAAAAGCACATTCATGAAGTTCATAGATTTCCACAAGATCAGAATTAAGGAAAAAACAGAAAATCAGTTTACCATATATTCCAACAGAACTAAAATTCTTAAACATGGCTTCTGAAAGAGGCTTTAAGTTTTCTGGTCACACAAACCATAATATTTGTGGATGTCAGGTGAATGATGGTTTATAAGGTCAGAGGCAAATTTTCTCCCTGTTATAGGAGATCTATTTTCATGTGTTATTGATATTATTAGGATAAGTTATTCACTTTTAAATAATCAAGAGGGAAACTCCTTGTGTTTGAAAATGCCAAATACAATAAGCTAGTGGTTCTGACCTGTGACAAAACTCACACCTTTTCCCATCTTGAGCTTAGGAGAAATTACAATTCTAAATGTAGCTTAACATGAAGCACAGGCACAGAGAAGCAATCTCTCTGAAAGGCATTCTTACCCATCCATGATCATGGCATCCAGCGTGGTTTCCCCAAGTTCATCAGGACTTCCTCCAAAGCCTACGGAGCCATCACACTGCTCTTTCTCACACATAGCACAGCCATTCTCAATGGCATCGAGGGCAGAACCACCAGATTCTAACACCAGCCATGCTGTTAATTAAACCAAATAATGCTCCTTTATATATATATATATTTTCCTGATGCCAAATGCAATTTGAGACTTCCTATTTTAATTTTCCCCGTTTTTACACTCACTTAAACTGAAATGTCAGCAAATTAGTTTATCAAGTATACAAATCAGTCAGCGACAAAAATTACATCACTGGTTATTATAAAGAATTCAAAGAATTTGGCTACTGCTACAATGTGAGGTGTTTTTTTTTTCTTTCTCTTTTTAATAGCTATTTTTTCTAAGAAAAGCAGTATCCTCTCCTTTATTTTTAAAGGTACAATTGAAACTACCCAAAGGCAGTTAAACTGACAATCTATTAAATCATCACCTCACAAATTTCTTCTGCAAAAATATGCATAATATTACCTTTTTTTTGAGGTAACACCTATTCCAGGACAGTCTTGATAAAATTCTAAGAAACAGTTACAAGACGGACTTCATATGAATTAGTTCATTTAGTCTTCATAGCAGTTTTTAAGATAGTAATGTGCAATTCCTCATTTTAAAAAAGAGGAAATTGAACCATCGACTTAATAAAAATTTTTAAGGTCACTCAGCTGGTACACAGCAGAACTTGGTTTTAAAAGTAGTTACTTCAACTATGGTGGCCATACTTTTCGCACTGTGCTGTTCTGTGGATCCCTGTACATTGGGGTAGGGGAGGTCTTCCTTGAACACTTTACCCATAAAAACAGAATTCCTTGAACAGCAGGTACTGTCAATAAGCACTTTAATTAATGTCACTAATGGACCTACAGGCTTGAAAGTACATTCTGAGAAGTTTCCTATAAGGTAACTTACACAGAATTGTCCCCTGCCCAGATTGCTGGGCTTCTTTGGGTCTCTCTGTTGCTATGAATCTCTTTCTCACAACCTGATTCCTTATTTTCTATGATGCCTATGCCCTGCCTATAACATAGCAGTTTACCTCCTTCAAATTCTGGATTCAATTCTGCCACCAGAAAGTTAATCTATGAGATGGGGTACCAAGGGTATGAAATTACTCCTGCAGTAGTCTGTCTTGAAACGAAAGAAACAAACATAATACGATACGAAAATGCCAGAAGATTGGTATATACAGGATAATATCACGGAGCAAAAGATGGGAATCTGATTCCGATTCATTAAGTTTAAGGGCATTAGGGAAGGCTTCCTGGAAGAGGGGATACCATAGCTTTGTGGTTCTCAATCCTCTCTGACTGCCAAGGAAAATTACACAGGGAGGTTTTGTTTTTTTAAAAAAGCAGATGACCTAGTTCCAGCAGTTAAATCAAAATCCCAGGAGGTGGGGCTCAGGCACAATGTTTGTTGAGAAGCTCCTCGGATATATCAGAGTGTTACCAAAAAAAAAAAAAAGAAAAAAGTTGTGTGGGAAAACAATATGCTATCTTTTGGGCAAAAAAGGTTGTCTAGAAATTAAGAATCTAAGAATCCAGGGTACTGAAGATACATGGAGGTGGGGGTGAGAAAGGGAAGGTGGAGAGGTAGACGCCCGGCAAAACTAGGTATCAGGCAAAAACCAGCGTAAGTGCCACTGGAAGAGTAAAAGCTGAAAGACCCGAAACGTTGGAGGTCAGCAGGACAGTGTAATATATATTAGTGCGGGGTGAGAGTGGGGGGCAATACAAGGAGTGATCCTAAATGACAAGGACTTAAAAACACAGCCTTGGAGGACGATGGAGTAAAGGTCAATTGCAAAAGAGCAACGAAGAGGGCGAAGCAGGAAGGACTGGAAGCCGAGGCTGCGGAAGGCCTGGCCAATCGGGCGCTTGCCTGCCCTGCAGCTGCAATGGGGCCAGCCAGTCGGTCCTCCCCACCCCACCGAGACCTCTTGCAGTGCAGACACCCACCCCCGGCCGCCGCTTCGCACCTGCTTTGGTTGCACTCTTAAAAGGCCAAGTGTTGAGGACCAGGGGCAGAGTGTTGAAGCCGCGCACTGGGGTCGGGCCGAGCAGGAGCGGCACGAGAAACACAAACAAATTCGACTTCCGCGCCATAGTTGCGCGCTAAGCAGGCAAGCGCGAAATAAGTCCCGGGTCAAGCGACCGGCGCAGACCCGTCCCGAGCTCGAGCACTCGTGATCTCCAGGGCCCCGCCCACCCGACGGCCACGCCCTCTCCCTTCGGTGCGGGCCGCGGTCCCTCAACTCTCGCCAGACGTGGCCTTCTCAGGGATCGCTTTAGAGGTCGGTCATAGTGGAGCTGCAGGGTTCGTTCCTACTGAGGTGCTTCGTATTAAGCGCAGTGCAGAGACATTTACTTTTATTAGTCAAACAAATTGCTGCCCTCTTTGATGTTAAGTATAGATTGAGCTTCATATTGGAAAATTAGTATGAAGTTATGCAACTCTGGTTTGTTTGTCTTTAGGAACTTTGGGTAAATGTTGTTTTTGTACTTATTTATCCTCTGAATTAAAAGTGTAAATTGAACTTTGCCTCGTCTAAAATGTAATCTGGAATTCCTCAGGGATCTGAAATGGTTATTGAGTATGGATGAAGAGTTCTTTAGACCAAATTCATTTTAGATATTTTCTTCCCTTACTTTCCCTGTTCAGTCTTCCTACCACAGCTCTCTGTAGGACGTCCTCTCCTTAGAAATCCCTGAGCTGGAAGAAAAGGACAATCTGGGGAAATACAAATTGATCCTCTACATAGACCACTGAAGTGCATCTATGCCTCCAGGCAAGAAGTCTAGCTCCATTCTTTGTTAAAAGTATTTTTACCTGACACCATTAAGTACTAAATAAATGTTTGAACAAAAGGAGGGATGGAGTCTTTACATGCATGGTAGAGGCTGTTCATTCTGATACAGATGTGCAAGCATGGACCCAAAATCCCTTTAGGATTGTGGAATGCTTGCCCGTGTAGTCAAAGGAACAGAAGTCATTTTTAAAGAGCATCTGTAAATCTATTCAGACTAGATGGGAGTTGTGAGGCTTACAAAATCTTCAAGGCCCTTATTGCTAGGAAACTGAATACATAGCTTAAACTGCATAAAATAGCCTAGAAGAATTATCCCAAGGCAGGGAACTGCTATTAAAAAGTTAGGTGTAATTAAAGGAAATTCCATTTATGGGCTTTTGAAGCAGGAGCAGCCATTTTTGCTGGCATAATGAGCATAGGCTAATACCAGGTGAAATGTAAAAGATGGGTGAAATGGTGTAAGAAATCAAAGAAAACATTGACTTCTGAATTTTCCTTAGCACCTGAGCTGAGAATTATACAACCTAAGAAACTGAGACATACCTTTAGCAACAGCAGAAAAATACAATACATTCAAAATTGGTCTCAGTGCCCATTATTCTCTGGTCTGTTCGTGTTTCTTAAGGTGTCTGGAGCTGGAACACTTTTAACTCTCTCTGTTCATTCTTCTCCAAAATTCTCTTCCCTTACTTGAATTCAAAATCCTGTTAGAGAAGTTTATCTCATCTATTAGTTGGAGGGAAAAGAGCTAAATTATATTACAGTGAGAACATCTGGAAAAAAAAAATGTCTCAGTATGTCAACTCTTCCATGGACATTGGTGTTTAAAATAATTAATATGCAATCTCAAAGGAATCCACTTTATTTAGTGTCTTTTTTGTGGCTATTAAAATACTTACTCTTTCAATCCATTTTGCCTAAACTTAGATTTATGTCCATATCTAAGTCTTAAACAAATTAAATTAGTTTATTTGAGTTCCTTCTGGAATATTATTTTTTAACTAACATTTGGAGAATAGTTTAGGTTTTAAACTTGGTGTTCTCATGTTTCTCTCAGGATTTCTTCTTTTTTTTTTTGGGGGGGGGGTACCAGGGATTGAACTCAGGGGCACTTGACCATTGAGGCACATCCCAGCCCTATTTTGTATTTTATTTAGAGACAGGATTTCACTAAGTTGCTTAGTTGCTTTTTGCTGAGGCTGGCTGGCTTTCAACTTTCAATCCTCCTGCCTCAGTCTCCTGAACTACTGGAATTAAAGGCATGCACCACAGACACCTGGCTACTCTCAGGTTTTCATTTCAGCCCTGAGGTAGCTGTATCTTTTTGCTTTATTTTGAGGTAAATCCAAATGAAAAGGGACATCTGTTAACAATTAGATAGTTGACTTAAAAAAAAATCAACAGTTTTTCCAGCATGCACTCCAATTTTTTACCCATTAAAATCATTAATTATATGTAACAGCAGTGACATGTAGTATTACTGATAAATCAAAAAATAGATATAAAGATCTTTTATTTAAAATGCATTCTAAAATGCATTGTACAATTTTGTTTGGAAAAACATCTATATTCCTCAATGGAACTTACTTGTAACTAACAAAACTTTAGGATATTTTCAAGACCTTTGTTTTAAAACTCAGAGTAACTACACATAAGCTGTGATTAAGTTAGTAATTTTCCTGATCCACACTTTCTTCATCTGTAAAATGGAGATAATAATAATGTTTTTTTTTCTTATTTTACAAAATCTCATTAATGAGTCTCATGATGTTAGAGTACTAATTAAATAATATTTTGTTGCTTTAATTGACATTCACCAAATATTCATAAATTGGTATCAGGAATAAGCAAAGCAGAAAAAATTGATTTGAAATACAGAAATTTCCACAGAAATAATAATTAATTTGATACCTAAATGCATTTTAAAGAAACATGTATAATTTTTTGATTGTATTCAATGAGAGTTAAAAATAATGTATTTAGTCTAATTTAAGCAGTCTAAAATTTAATTGAAATGTTTATAAAGCTGGTGCATGGGAGGGCTCTGAGATTTCTGAATGTCTTAAAAACAGCATCCTCCAGTACTACCAAAGAAAATGTCTCAAATGGAACTTTAAATGTTACAAATATAGCTATCCTGCATGTGTGTGTGTGTGTGTCTAAGATTGAGGGGGGTTAGTTTTGGGCAGCTCCAGGCTCCCCTCCTTTTCCTCTAAACTTCATGGCTTTCAATTTATCAGTATCACAAGGATGAAGAGTTGAGTCTCTCCTGATAGCATTTGAAGCTGTGGTTCCACAGAGGATTTAACGCTGTAGTTGCAGGGAGTCTAGGTATTTCAAATCTGAGGCTTAAAAAACTAAGCCATCCCCTCCGGCTTTTGCACTGATGCTGTGAAATCCATTTGAGAAACATGCCCATGTTTCACTACTTGTTCAAAGCTGTAAGCGTGACTTGGCATTGAAATAATAATTTCTTTTTCAAACCTCCCCACTGAACTATTACCTGGGTTATATAAATACAGTCTATTTATTTGATTGGCATTTGCTCTTGTCATTTTCACAAACTCTTAAGTAATGATTTTTGCTGATGTTAGAGCATTGTGGTACTGTGTTTATAATTTAAATCCATTTTTATATTAATCCAGGAACACTTGATGTTACTACCTGATTGTACATGCTGGATGTAATTAGAGTCATTATACAGAAGTAAGTGTCATCTTATTATTCTCTAAATGAGAAAAGAAGTATTCTTCCTTTCTGAGATAATTTTTCTGGGTCATGCCCCCCAAACCATTGTTAAAGTAGTAGCAGATTCAAATCACAAACTTTCTTTTGACTTTTTAACCTTTAAAAGTCATCTGAGTGATTTATAAAGACCAAGATTGTCTACTGGAATATTGTTGGACTGTTAAGTGATTTTTCTTCTCAAACTAAGTTATGTGCAGCATATTTTCAATTTGTAACTGTAATATTATGCCACTACTATAATAAAGGTGTAATGAGGCTATAGTAGATCATTTTACATAGTGGACTCTGCTTTTTATGACAGTTGTTTATAAGGTTATGATGTCTTCATAAATGTGATCCATTACTATAGTAAAGGCCTAGGGCAACACAACAGACCTCATCATGTCTTTCTACCACTTAAAAAATCACTTTGAAATTGTTAACTAGTGTCAAAGATGTTTCTAATAAAGAAATTCAACCATAAAAGCAAAATCCCTAGTAATAGTCACTTAATAGTGAGTATTTTGTTTATTTAAAATTATATACATATGTTGATTATGATTTAATGGGAAAATATTCTAATAATGATTATATATTTATCTTGTATGTAACAATGCAAATTGTTTGTTCTTTACCAATGGTTCATACAAACATTTGTAAAATGATTATTTTACTTAGTGTTTTTCATTTTCGCTTTTAGAAATACCTATATGTTCTTCAAATACCCCTAAGTAATCTAGTTCTTATTGGAAAATAACCAAACTTTTAATATTTTGGTATGTAACTGGTGAAAAATCTTGGTATTGTGTGCACTGTTGTATAACTTAATATGCCTTTAAATTCTTGTCATTAAGAGACCTGTCATTAAAATGTATGCTTTTTAAATTTTTGTAAAATACAAAACATAGAAAAGAATATCAAGTAAATATATAGACTAAAGAATTTTATAGAAAATGAACACCCACATAATCACCACTATGTCAATAAATAGAGAACTGTCAGCACTTCCCCAAACTTCCTAATTGTCCCTACAACATATTGTTTGAAACTGTTTTATTTTCTAAGAGCAATTTTGGTTCACAGGGAGATTGAGCAGAAGGTACAAAGATTTCATATATGCCCCTACCCCTATATATAACAGCCTCCCTCATTATCAATATCCCCCACAAGGGCTGGGGTATATTTTTACAACTGATAGACCTATATTGACACCCGAAGTCCCCAGTTTAAATTAAAGTTCATGCTTGTTAAGGTATATTTGGTGGTGTGACAAATACACAACAGCATGTGTCTTGTCATTATTGTACTGTACAGAGTATTTTTACTGCTTTAAGAATTCTCTGCCTTCTGCCTCTTCATCCCTTCCCCTCCCAATGCATGGCAACCACTGACCTTTTTACTGTCTCCATAGTTTTGCCCTTTCCAGAACATCATTTTGTTAGAATCCTATAGTTCTATAGGCTTTTTATATTGGCTTGTTTTACTTGGTAATATGTGTTTGTTTTCTCTATGTCTTTTCATGGCTTGCTAGATCACTTCTTTTTAGTGCTGAAAAATAATATTACATTGTTTGAATGTACTATGGTTTATGTATCCCTTCACCTACTGAAGGACATCTTGGCTGCTTTCAAGTCTTGGCAATTATGAATAAAGCTGCTATGTGCAAGTACAACATAATGGTTGTATAAAATTCATTTATGACTTCACAAAAACTTAATCATTGATTTCTGTTGCCTTTTAAATTTTCAGTCCTTGTATATAAGTAATTTTCAGAATTCATTTGTCAGGTATTATATCAAGTAATATATATTGTATATGAATTTGTGTATATAGGAATAAATTTAAATATATATAAATTCAGGATTCGTATAGGGCTCCGATGGATGAGTAGAGTTAGCTCAGTCTGTTACTAACAGATTTCTGAAGAGACGGTTAGAGATTAAGAACCTCTCAAAATTCAGGGCAAATCCAGGAAGTTAGGCGGTTTGACAGAATGGTATCACATGACCTTGGATTCTGAGGAAGGAGCATTTCAATGATCCTACCAACTTTTAAAATTTTCTGCTGGGTACAGAATTGACTGGGCAGAGGGAAGAAGAAGAAGAAGAACTTAGAGGTGGCTTAAAACAATAGAGATTTACTTTTTTGCAACTAACAAGGTGTAGAAAGCTGCTGGTGTTGCTTCAATAGGTCTAAAATGTCAGAACTTATTTGTTGTCTTCTTGTTATGAGACAGCTCCTGTTTCTCCAGACACATATCCACAGTCAAGCCAGGATAAGGGAGAAAGACCTGGTATCAGCCACATCTTTCACTCACTTTGTATTAGGAAAGCAAATGCATTCCTGAACACTCCCAGAAGAATACTACTGTATTCTCCTTGGTCAGAAAGATGTCATTTGGCTTTTTCAGTAAATCCTATAATACTCAAACTTTTTACTTTAAATTCGTGTTTTGTTTTGTTTTAGTTTGAAGGGTCTGGACTTCATTTCTGGGTCATTGTACTATATACTTGGAACACACATATGGAAACAGGAGCTTGGATACTTGTGTGACCTTGAAAATTTAAGATGTATATACATTTCTAGAAACTTTTCAATGGACTTTGGACTTCATCACAGTGTAAATTTGGAGTATTAACTAATCTTATTTAGGTCACAAGAATCAAAGAAACTCCTTTCAACATAAGAATTATGATTGTGCTGTTTAGCAGGAGATTGAAAGGAAAATGGTAGTTCTCCCTCTAGGATAAAAAGATGGTTATTTTTGAGAATAAGAGATTAAAGGAAAAATGAAGGAATTAGTGTCTGATAATCTTGATCTTCTCTAGAGTAGTAAGAATCACTTGCCAAGATTATAGCAGGTTTGGAATAGAATCAGTGACTAGAAATTGGTGAGGGATTTCAGAAGATTTATTATGGAAAATCTTGTAGATAGGCAATAAGTGAACAAAAAGACTGCAGAGCAGAAATGAAGATGCATTTGAAATCTAGTAGCCTGTTATGCCTGAATCCTAATTAAGCACAGCCTTTTGCCTTTCCCCAGTATCATTTTAAAATACCTAAATTATAACGTAAAAAGTGAAAATTATCCCCTGCTGGGAAGTGAGGGTAGATGATGGGAAATATATTGGCATTGTTGATAATAGTGTTTTTGTCAGCTTTTTCACTGCTGTGAACAAAGACCCGAGAAGAAATATTGGTGGAAGAAAAGTTTATTTTGGGGTTCATGGTTTCAGGGTTCTCAGTTGGTAGATGGCAGTTTCCATCGTTCTAGGCTGGAAGTGAAGCAGAAGAACATCAGGCAGAAAGGTGAGGTGGAGGAAAGCACTCAGGACATGACAATTGGGAAACAAAGAGGGAGTTTTTCACCAGGGACAAACTATGTACACCAAAGGCAAGCTCCCAAAGATCCCCCTCCTCTAGCCACACCCTACCTGCCTACAGTTACCACCCAGTTAATCTCTATGAGTAGATTAACACACCGATTAGAATAAGGCTCTCAACCCAATCATTTACATCTGAATGTTTCAGTATTGTCTCACTTATGAGTTTTTTGGGGGACACCTTGTATCTAAACCACAACAAATGGCAAAGTCCAGAATATAGAGTTGGAAAATAAGGAGGATATAATAAATGATAATGACCCCTTTCATAAATTGCTGACTGTTGTATTATAAACTTCAATGGCAGGACCAATCCTCAAATTGAGGAGGGAAATTTTACAACCTAGGGTAAGTTTACCCTGAGAAACTTCAATAATTGTTGGCTTTTTCCTTTTTTTAACTTTTTTTTCCCCCTTCCTCTCTGCTTCCCTACCTGTTTGCCTTCCCTCCTTCCTTCTATCCTTTCTCCTTTTCTTTCTTATTTTTTCTCACTTTCTTATTTTCAAAGTATGTACTGGTTGCCTAATTTGTATCAGGAATGTTTTTACATTATGTATAGAGGTAAACAAAACAGACAAAATTCCTACTTGAATGTAACTCACCAAACTACTAGACAGATACATAGTGTGTCAAAGAGTCTTCGAGGCCATGAAGGAATATAGAGCAGTTTCATGAGATTTCTTTGGGGATACTCATATGGAGTGAGGAAAAGTGGTTTTAAAGGACGAACCCATAAGACTTAGCAATGGTTTGCATAGTGGTGTAAGAAAGAAGAGTTAAGTATGGCACCAAGGTTTAGGAGCTAGTTATATTAGACAATGTGACTAGACATAATTTAGGATGATACATGGACTATAGAATTAAATTTTGGCTTCAAATACAAACTGACTTTGCAGTTGACTTTATTAATGGGTGTTCTCTGACCTATTTCTGACCCTTATGAGTGTAAAATTTATGTTGCTCAATGTGGTCTCACATGGATACATGCAGAAATGATTATTAGTGTTGAGGGAATAGGTTCATGAAAATAGAATCCCAACTCTCCTGCTCTACTGCCGATGGATTCCTCCAAAGAGGAAAGCCATATTCCTGTTGGAACAAACATGAATAATTCAGCTGGAGTAAGAAAACAAATAACTAACTAGTATTAATGAAGGTATTTTTTCTCAACTTTTTATATTTCCTTTCATATTTGTTGAATTCTGGGTTTTTCTACTTCTTGACCCAGAGTGGCTTCTTTGATAGATAGATTTGGAAAGATTGAACTGGACATGCCAGGCTCAACTGTGCCCTTTTTTCTCTTGAGCCTGAGCTACTCACAGAGAATAGAGTGGGTTCTTTGCTTCTGCTTTGTCACTGCCTGGCTGGGTAAGTTGTCCAAATCTAGGGTTTAATACTCAGAAGTCTGTTTGGCTCTCAAGGTAAGGGACAGCCCATGATTTAGCCTTTATTAATTATGAAAGTAACTGTCAGGCTATGTATGTTACTCCTAAATTTTATATTTAATTTTACTCAGAACCCTGGTGAGGAAGAACACCACTGTGGAGTCCCCTGGAGGACCAAATAGCAGTTTTAGTCACATCACTTTCTTCCGTTTCAAATATTTACAGAACATACTCACACATGAGATTTCATCTGTGATTTCCATTTTACATGTGAACAAATTGAAGTTTATAGAAGCTAGAAGTCATGACCAAACTCAAATTACTAAAAGTAGCAGTGAGATACTATGTACAAGTGTTCTTAACTCAAGATACAAAGTTTTTCCTTTTATCTGTGATTGCTTTGGATATATATTGAGAACAAATTTTCTTGTGCCACTTGGGTAGTGTATACATTAATCAAAATCTGAGCAGCCATATAGGAAACCTCTGTCAAAGTGTAAAATATAAAATTTGGCACTCTATATTTTATTAAGGCCTTGTACATTTATTCATCCATCTCACATTTGAAATATGTCAATTTTTCATTCATGTCTCAAATGTATTTAAATATATTTTCCTTGAGACTTGCCCTTCATGAAGTTTTTTAAAGTGCTGAATTTTGGTATTAATTTTGTTATGTTTGTTGATCTGGTGATATTTGTGATTTAACTATGAAATGAATAATAACATCCCAACACAGTGGAAGAATTTCTGTAGTGGCTTTTAATTCCTCCATCTTGGCAGCATGCAATATCTATTAATTATCACAAAATTTTAAAAGTCTCCTGCTTCAGAATGGCAACTATGTTGTGCTTATTTTATGTGAAAGAAAAATCGAACATGGTGAGTACCCAGGAGAGTCATTGTGGACAGATAGTAGTACAATATGAATGGCACTGGAATGTTTCCATGTGGCAGTAAACTCTTATCTCCAGCCAAGACCCATCAACACAAATAGAAGGAATGTGAATTAGTCACTGAAGCTGTGCATTTACTATTAAGAGCAACTGTGCAATCTAGTTTCCAAGACCCATGCTACCCAAACACATTTTTCTGCATTATATAATGTTATCATTTAAATATTTTCATTCAAATGTGAAGACCAGCTGTGCATATCAGGACACAGCTGTCGGGTTGAGGTGCAGATAAGCCATCTGGTGCTTGGTTCTGGGTGGTTAAATTCCAGCCGGGGATTTAATTTCATATCCAGCTGTGATAAAGTAAATTGAAGGCTGCATATTATTCCTCAAAAATCACTCCTTTGGGATATTTCACAGAAATAAATTTTAACCAGAGGTGTCATTGATTGTTTTTACACTTTCAATTATAGCATTTGCCAAAATAAAACCAAACAGAAACTGTTCAGTCATTTCATTTTCTTTGTATGAAATAAAACAAAATAGTGAAAGAGAATGAAGCTTTTCAGTTTTTCTCAAATGATATGTATACAGGGACAATCTTCAGTAGATTTGGGTGGCTTCACTTATCTTTCAGAATGATGAAAAGAGAAATCAGGTGATCCATAAAGGCTAAGAGCAAAGGTAATAATTAGCCTGGTTTCCACAATCATTATGTTGGTAGGTATGTGAAATATGAGAAGGTAAGGAAATTTTCACAATAGTTCTCTGTGCTTAGACACACCCCTTTCTCAATTTGAAATAGTTTCAAATGAAGGATCTTAAAATGCTGCCTTGACTTTTTTGCATGTGTAACTAATTGTGGAATCCTAAGAAAGAAAATGACTTTGAAAAGTTAGTCTGTTCTAGTCTTCAAGTCGTTATTTTATATAATTAACTATATTATGGAATTCATCTTTGTTGAACATTTTCAAAGAAGCAGACCTTTACTATAACTTATTGCAATACTTTAGTTAGTGAATGTTTCATAAATACGGTTATCTAAAGCAAATAGCACTAACATATGTCAATTAATGAGTGGGAATTATTAGGTATGTTAGTTTGGTTACTCATAAATTATTATCATTATTTTCAATTTATTCACCTTTATAGGTGTATAATTAGACTTGGTATCTATAGCTATCTATATATTTTTATGGAAGGTATATGTCGTGTGTATGTATAAGTGTACAAATATTAAGTGTGTAGCTTGGTGAATTTTTATGTATAAAATTAATAATCAACACCTAGAGCTCCATATGCAACATTTCCAATAGCTCTCCTTAATCAATTTCTATCCCTTTCCAAATACAAGCTCTAGCAGACTGTTCCTGAACTTTATATAAATGAAACCATATTGTTTACATTCTTTTGTGTCTGGCTTCTTTTTTTCAAAACCATATATTTTAGATTCATTTGCCTCATTGTATGTTGCCATAGTTCTTTTTCATTCTTGTGTAACAGATTGCTCCACAATTTATTTTTCCATCATAGTATTGATTGATTTCACTGTTTCCTGTTTGGGACACCTTGCTACTAACATTCATGTATCAGTTTTTGATAGATTTTGGCACTCATTTCTATAGTATGTAAATCCACAGTCCATTGCTTATAAACAAGGTATGCCAAGTCAGGTACCTTTGTACATTTCACTGATCTGTGTATACAAACGGAGATTAACATTACAAAATCACATGCATAGAGCCTCTGTTCAGGAAGTGCTTCATTGCTCACTCCATGCATCACTCTATCTCCACAATAAAAGCCTCTGTCCTGCCAAGAAAGCAAAATAAAGTTGAAGTGATATCCAGTAAGATTTAAGCATGAAGGTCTAACAGGACTATGCCATAGGCAGAAATCATAAAAAAAAATAGTAATTTTACCATAAGCCTGCTCTCTCAAATTCTCTGCTCCAGAAAACATAATACAAATGGTTCAGAATTTCTCTGTCATTACCTGCAGTGATTTCCAACCCGTCTTACAAAAAACAGAAGGAGCCTGAAAAACTTTGTCAGCCTACTGATCACCAAGAGAGAAATGTCTGCTTAGCTCTGGGTGTCGTGACCTCTCCCATCAGGCAGAGGAAGGGAAAGCAGTGTGAATTATGTTTACAAGTTCTTAGAAAATGAATTTGATGAGAACTAATGAGGTAGAAGGATTTTTTTGTCTGCTTTCTGTCTCAAAACTGATCTAATTCCAAATTTAGAAGACCCTGAAATCTAACTCTACTGAGTGGCATCACTCTCCATCCAATTGCTTAGAATAAAAACCTGGAAGTCATCCTTGATTTTTTTCCCCCTCAAACCTATCTTTGATTCATCAGGAAGTGCTCTTGGGTCTTTGTAAAACATTTTTAATACAACTTCTTCTCACCATCTACTCTGTTGCTTCTCATGTTCATACCATCATAATTTCTACCATCTGGGAATTTTAAAAATACGGAGTTAGCTGGACATAATGGAATTTTGAAGCTTCCCAGAGATTTCTCATAGGTAGCCAAGATTGAGAATTCTTTTCCTAGAATCCCTTCTACTACAACTCCTTCTCTCTTCAATTCAGCCCTAGTTGTCTTCTGCTGTTTTTCAAACTCATTTATGCCCCAAAGCATAGCTTACTCTTCTCCCAGAACTTTACATGACCTATTCTTATACACATTCTATTATTGTTCAAACATTATGTTTTCAAGATATTTTTCCCTGATTAACTTACCTAATCCCTCTATTTCTTTACTGTGTATAATTTTAGCACTTACATGAAATTACATTACTTGCTTCTTTACCTGTTAGTGTTCTTCCTCACAAGAACATAAGCTTCATGAAGAAGACACATTATCCATCTCATTCGATAATATGTCTTCAGCGTGGAATATGGTATGCCTAGAGCTAATTTTCCAATTAATATTTTTGAATGAATAAATGAGGAGTAATCAAGATTCTGGGACTGCAACTTGCTATACTAGGTAATTTTAGCTTGTGGCATTCTTTACTTATAAGGCTTTTGTTGCTGTTCTCTCAGCAACAGCCGACTTTCCTTCTTTTTTGGTTTTATTTGCTTAGTTTTGTTTTTAAGTTCCTTCTCAAGTTACTGAAAGGACTATATCTGACTCGACTGGCTTCTGGTTGAAATTTCAAGTGAGTTGGCTGGCCACGGGTTAGGATTCTTTGCTATATTCCTCTCTATTGGAGAAGCAGAATTCATTGTTTCTCTTAGGAGCAACGTACAAATGGGGAATCCTTGTGATTTGCTGAAGTCCAGTCACCTTTCTCTCCTTATTCATGCGTTCTCTAATCCCCTTTCGATATCGCAGCATTGCCCTTCTTTCCTGATCCAGTGGGATGCATCTATAGGTAGGAGACATAAGCAGTAGGCTTGGAGTTCTGATCACTCACAAAGAAGTTCAAGATGGCTGTAATCTTGCTCAAGGAATCGGCACAAATCTTTCTCCTATATGAGAGAATCCAGGAATCTAAATACAGATTACACTTTGGAATCCAGGTTGTGGACATATAGTGTTCAGGAGAGTCTGAGCGATAAGTCTTCATGATTAAAGATCAATTTCTATCGGACAGAAAATCTAATCATATTCAAGATATAGGATGTTTCTACATGCTAAGATGCAATCTTATTATTATAAGTTTGGAAATTCTTTATTTTACTGATAAAAAATATGAGAGATTAAGTTACTGCTTTGGAATCATGCAGTTTATCTGAGAAGAGCTGGGTTTGGACTCATCAATTGACCACAAGAACTCTGTACTCTATTTTACAATGCTACTTTTCTTTTTATTTATTTATTTATTTATTTATTTATTTATTTATTTATTTGAGAGAGAGAGAGAGAGAGAGAGAGAGAGAGAGAGAGAGAGAGAATTTTTTAATATTTATTTTTTAGTTTTCGGTGGACACAACATCTTTATTTTATTTTATGTGGTGCTGAGGATCGAACCCAGCGCCCCGCACATGCCAGGTGAGTGTGCTACTGCTTGAGCCACATCCCCAGCCCCACAATGCTACTTTTTTAAAACTAAGAAAATACATACTGAGAGTGAGGGAGCTGAGACAAACTTCGGAGAAACTCTGACACTATGCTGTAGAAAGAATAAAAGGCAGAATGAGAGAAATTTTACTTTTAGGTTGGTGAATAGAAATCAATCTGGTCATCTTAACACAACAGGATTTACCATGAGAATAAAGTTTTAATAAGTACATACATGTGATTATTATGACTTGAGTGGAAACACTACTTTTTGTAAAAATTTGAAAGTGGTGAGAACAAAATCAAAGATAACCTCAGTGTACATAGCTCAATCCTTTTTTGATTAGAATGATTCTGAAACACAAAATGTGAATTCTGTAACATTCAAACAACGGGAAATAGGAAAATAATTGAGACAGAAAAAAAATAACAAAAACCCTTGTAGGCCATGTATAGCAACTCAACATTAAATGTGTTTAGTAAAAAGCCCTTAGGACCATTTCTGCATATAGAGAGAGGTCAGCAAGTACTAGGTATTAATATCACTATCCTGCATTTATCCAGGAGAAAACATAGACCACATATATCAAGTGGAATTTTTAACTAACAAAACTTTTGTTGTAAGCTTCAGGTAGTTCACTATTTTCATTTTTCTGTTGTCAAAGTGAGTGGCAAGGCAGCTGGCTCTGGAGAGTACCAGACAAGATATTCAGTAAGTGAATTCCAAACACGTCTGTGTAGAATTGTTAGGATGGGCATGCCTGCCTCAACAAATTCTATTTTTGTTTTTTCTCCATTAGATGCTTTCTTAAATTAAAAAGTAATATACTCTTTCTAGCAAATCAAACAATAGAGATGTATTAAACATTCAGAAATGCCCCCAACCCAATTTCTCTATTTCTATTAACAATTATTAATGACTTTGTGTCAATCCAGAGATTTTTAATTCTGGTAAAATTTGTTTATTTTAAAGAAAATTACAAAATAGAAAGCAGGAATAGTATGTTTTCAAAGGAGAAATTCAGACCTGGTTGGTAAGCTTATATCCTTTATGGGTGTATGAATGAAAGGAATGAATTATCTTTTTGATATTTTGTTACTTAATTCTAAAACTAAATTATCATTGGTATTATTCTGAAGAATAAAAGAATATTGGCTAAGCAAGACTGTGAGCTTCTTAAGGATTAGGATTATTAAGGAACCCAACAAAGAACCTCAGACATGATGGACATCTTCTAAATATTTATTAACATAGAAAAAAAAGAACATTTAAATTCTTTGAAGTGCTAGGCTTTGTTTTCATAACATTAATACGGTTCTCACTTTACTTATAGAATAAGTATTATTTTCCCTCACTATAATCATTAAAATAAGATATAAAATATACTTTCAGTTTATTAATTTTTTATGTATTTTAATTTAATTTAATTTGTGCATTTTTATTTAATTAGTTCTTTTGCACCATTTCAGAAAAGTTCTGTATTTAAGAGTTTAGCATATCACTAATATGGCATTAAGTAAAAATTGTGAATGTGTAACTGATGTGATTCTGCAATTTGTATTTGGGGTAAAAATGGGAGTTCATAACTCACTTGAATCAAATGTATGAAAGATGATATGTCATGAGCTTTGTAATGTTTTGAACAACCAAAAAATAAAAAAAATAAAATAAATAAAGAGAGAGAGAGAAAAAAAAAAGAGTTTAGCATATATCCTTAAGTTTTATTGTATGGTGGAATACTTTAAAAATTTATGTTGCATGTATTCAATATTCCATTTGTACACTATGTTAAATAGAATATTTATTAGTTTATAGGCCCTCAGCACCCTTATATCAATGTTTCTGTAAGAAAACAAATTCCAAAGTCCAAATAAAAATGTTTAGAATTCTAAACATGTTTATAACTTAGGGACTGCCAATAATGTTTCATTTGGGGGTTTCATTCCATTGTATCAGACATACATGGAATATATTAATGGCACAGAAAGAAAAGGAGACATCTGCTTTTAGGTATGTCTGAAAAATAACTAAACAATCCCGTGCAGATGGCTACCTGTTTGTTTCCCAATGATCCCAAGGGAGAGCTTTGCTGCACTAGTTCTCGGTAACTGGATTTAATCCAAACTAATCTAGCCCAAGATGTGCTAATAAATCTGTGTTACAGCTGGGTTTCCCCTTGCTCTTCTTTCTTTCCTCTGTGAGAACTTTTCTCCTTCTTAATCATCTAACTGTAGTGCAATTCATCAAGAAGTGAATACCTGTAAATAAGGTGCTAGTATATAGTTAGCTGTGGTATCCATCTTCTCAATGAGAAGCATATGATTTAACTTAAATAATGACCAAATCCACAGCTCAACCAATTAATTTTTTTTTTAAAGAGAGAGTGAGAGAGGAGAGAGAGAGATAGAGAGAGAGAATTTTTAATATTTATTTTTTTTTAGTTCTCGGCGGACACAACATCTTTGTTGGTATGTGGTGCTGAGGATCGAACCCGGGCCGCACGCATGCCAGGCGAGCGCGCTACCGCTTGTGCCACATCCCAGCCCAACCAATTAATTTTTAATGAGAGTCTTGCATATTTTTATTTTATTTTGTGTAAGGAATATTATCCTTGTGCATCATTAACTTTAGGAAGAGAAAATGGGAAGAGTGAGTTTTACAATTTATAAGGTTAATTGAAGTTTCAGGTTATGTGGTTTAAGCGAATTTAAGTCAATTTGATGACAGTGAAACATGTTTTAAAAGTGTATTAGTAATGATTATGAGGAGAAGATATTTTCCTCTGGATGTTTTTAATTTTATTAAAGATAGCAATTACCCAAAAAACTTTATTTCCATTTGGATATAGTTTCATTGGTATAATTTTGAAAGATAACTTAGGACTAAAAAAGATTGGATCTTCTTTTCTTCCTAGAAGTGAAATGGGAAATAATAAGATCAAATGGATCTCAATATGAAAGATAGAGCTTTAATTAAAGAGCATCACTCTCTTGTCATGAAAGAAAATAAAACCATGGTTTTAAATATAATCCTGTGTGAATGGCTCAGATGTTATAATAAAGATTGGAATATAACTACTACTTTCTTTTTTATACATTAAAAAAGTAAAACTGATCTATTGTAGTTAATACAGAACACTAATGAATATATTAATAATGTGCATTTTTATTGGCTGCTAAATTTTCTGGTGATTGATGTATAACACATGAATATGCTTCTAATTAAGTTAATTTGTTTAGAGAGAAAAAGACCTTGCCAACCAATTGTTATTAGTTCTATGACCTTATTTATTACTATAGTTTTTTTTTTAGCTTAATGAACTAAGAAATTATTGTCGATGTTTGGCAAACAGCTTGAGTTAAAATGGGTAAAAGGTGGCAATTACGTGGTTTATATTGTTAGTGATGCTAATAAATAAATGACACTACTTGAGTCAAATTCTAACTTTACCCCTTTTTTTCCATTTGATCTTGGACAGTTATTTGACTTTTTTCTTCTTCTATAAAATGTTTCTGTTTACATATTTGTAAACTGGCAATTAAAATAATAGCTTTTTCTGAGAATGAATTGATTTAATTTGTCTAAAGCACTTAGAATACAATGTATGCAATGTTTCAATTTTTGTATTCCACAAAAGTTATACTTTGAGCCAATCACCCTTCCCTAGAAGACATATCATCTCAAAAATTTGGAATTTACTTTTTCTTTCATCCAGGATTGAGTTTAAATTTCAAGAGCTTAAGTAAAACAGCTTTGGTGGGGTTACTGGGGAAAACAGAGCTGACCCTCAGTGTCTTCCTTTGCTCATATAATCATCTGTGGAAATGAGCTGTCCATCATCCTGACTCATATTCACCATCTAGGCCATTTCCAGTCTAATCTTTACATTTTTCATTTTTTCCCTGGACATGGAGAAACTACAGGCTGTTGAAGCCCCATGTGCCTTAACTGTGTGCCACTATTCCTGCTTCAGCCATGCTGCCTGCCCTGGTTTCTCCCTAGGAAACAGGTCTAAGGGCTACCCTCAATTTCTGGTTTCACAAATATTAGTGGAAGTTTGCATGTATAAATATGACAGGGCATGTTTCCTAAACAAATTTAGAGGCACAGAAAGTTAAGTATCTGTTAAAGTTATTATTATAATTTTGAGCAAACTCTTTTATTTCATTATTTGTAGGGAGAAATAGTATTAAATATTGTAATTCTGAGATTCACAGACATTATCAATAATTCTGAACTCTCATTTATCCTGAGCTTATTGTGTCAGGAAAATCTGGGACCAGTAGACATGACCATTAAACTAAAGAAGTGGTTGTTAGCAGGGACTCTGGTGTTAAGTACCATACCATAAGTATGATATATTAATTACTTGGTCAGACTGAAAAAAATATGTGGAGAATATTAGCAGAGAGAGTGATCAGTTTTGGTAGTGAATCAGGTAAAGAGGAGAGAATGGAGAAGGAGATATTTAGTAGACTTGGAAGGATAGGTAAGATTTTAAGCAAAGATAAATGTTATGATGAAAAACAGTTCTCACCTTTTTTACCCAAAGCTTGCCTTTTATCATCTTCAAATTTACTAACTACAAAAGTGTTTCTGTGTGAAAAGTCTTTAGTCTTTGGAGACATCAGACTCAACATTGTCAGTGAATCCTGGGTTGACTTTAGAAAGCCTGAGTGTCTATAAAATGACATAACATTTGTCTATTGGCTGAGCAGATTGAATGCTGAACCACACACAAAGCACCTGTAATATCTGGCCTAGCACCTTCTAACTACCTAATAGATACTATTTCCTTTCTTCTCTCTCTTTTGCACTTAGTGGCTTTAATGTTAGTTTATTTGGCCTATGATTTGGGACCCAGGTGAAATTGGATTCTACAAATTAGTATTTTATAATGAATAGTGTATATTCTGGAAGCATCTAAAAGAATATGCGACTTTTACTGACACAGATACCTAAACCAAATTTGTATAATCATAAAATGTAACAAAATAACTGGTGATTTCCAAAACCCCGAAATAGGTATCTGCTTTATTTAGGATTTTTTTTTTAATCCCTAAGTGTACTGATACCTGTTTTAAAAGAAAATCTTCCATAGAGCGAACATGGAAGATTTTGCAAATGGTTGCATTTGGCAAGAAATGTGATGTTTTTCTTCCAATTGACCTCTTAGGAATTAGGTCACAGGGTAAACTCGTTTTCTCCAATTAGGCTTTGATAACGTCTAATTGGACAATTGACTTCTCTTGCTAGATCTTTTTGTTCTTATTATGTAAAAGTTCCTCCAATTTCAAAAAGAATGAGATAGCTCCCCTGGAGTACAACTGAAAGACATCACAAGTTTGGGGAGTTGGGGAAGGAAACCGAACTATCTGTTCTCTGCTGTTAGGCAAACCTTGGAGTATAGAGTTAATAAATGTGAATAAATTTTTCACATCAACATAAGGAGAATTTCCACCCTTTGTAATATGGGGCATCTAGTGATGGCTTGGTGGGGGAGAATTACAACAACAAAAAATCCACTGTACATGGAGAAGAATTCAAGATATGGGTTGTATCTCTCTCTCTCTCTCTCTCTCTCTCTCTCTATCTATCTATCTATCTAAAAAGAGTCTGATTTTTACTTTAAGGAAAAGTCTTTTGTAGTTAATCTATTCAGCTATACACCTGAAATAAGCTTGAAATCACACACAAAAAAGCATTCTGATGCCATTGATGCTAAATGGCATCATCTTTGATTATCCTTAAGTAAGGATATTTGTAATACAGGAAATAATTGTATCTGATAAAATTACTCATTAATGAAATCTCCACATATAATTGAGGTCAACTCTAGTAGGTGCTAGCTCAAAAAGAAAATTGTGTTTGGATTTTTTTTTTGACTTGGTTGTTAGCCTAAATAATCAAAATTCATTTCTCTTTAGCATGACATCTTTCAACAATGTTAGGCATTCAGCTAACTTTCCCTGGTGCCATTTGACTTCTTTATCATGTCTGTCATAAAGCTGAACTATCTTTTATTTATTTATCCCAACTGCAGGTGTAACAGTTTGGGGGTTAGGGGATAGGAGCATCATTCTCTTTTTTTTAGGGGGCAGTGGTACTAGGGATTGAACTCAGGGGCACTGAGCCACATCCCCAGCCCTATTTTGTATTTTATTTAGAGTCAGGGTCTTACTGATTTGATTAGCGCCTTGATTTTGCTGAAGCTGGCTTTGAACTCGGCCATCCTCCTGTCTTAGCCTCCAGAACTGTTGGTATCACAGGCCTGTGGCACTGTGCCTGGCTGGTGCACCATTCCTGTTTTTAAGTGTATCTTGCTTATGAGCAGTGCAGAGGGTAAGTGCATTTTTGTGTGAATTTTTTTGCTGGTTTACATTTCATTTTTGTCTGTGTTACCTACTTCAGTACTGTTCTAATATCCTTTCCTTGCTTGAGAGCAATAGATTCAAGGTGTTATTTATTTCCTGGGATGGTGTGTATTTACTATGGGAACCTGCTCTGACTGCTTTTATCCTCTGCTTCAACATGGCATTTTAAGGTTATTTTTTCCCTCCCTGTTTTATTTATTCTGATTTGTGTCCTGCTTCTGATTAACAGACTTGACAATTCTTGGTTGATTCTAATTTTTGATACTACAGTTACAATTAGTCTGTCAATTTACATATACATCTTCAGAATTTACTTTTTATTATTAATAGTCCACTAAAGTTAATCATCAGATTTGTGCATAAAATGATTATTTATAATTTTATTCTTGTTTTATCTAATCCTAATAAAGTATACATTTTTTTATAGTACCATTTCATCTAAATATCCTTTCTCCCCTCCTAGTTACAGACAGTAAATCTGATTCCTCTTATGCCCCTTAAAGCTGGGTCAACAAAGCATAGCTTATGGGCCAAATCTGTTCAACCACCTGCTTATAAGATCATGAGCTAGTCATAGTTTTTATATTTGTAAATGGTTGAAAAAGTCAGAAGACGAAGATATTTTGTGAAATAATAAAAATAAATAAAATTAAGATTTCAGTGCTTGTAAGTTAAGTTTCATTGGAAAACAGCCACATATATTCATTTATGCATTCTCTGTGGCTACTTTCAAGCAGCAGAGATGAATAATGTGACAGATTCTAAATTCATAAATTCCAAAATGTTTACTATATACTCCTTTACAGAAAAAGTTTAAAGATACCCCCTATTGTTTTAGAACAGTGCTTATAGAAAGTGGTATAGAATGGGGAAGTAAATATATATTAAACTGGAAGTTGTTATTAATTTAAACCACTTGGACAATTTAAGCAATATTATAGAATTAGGAATTTTCACTGGGATTTGATTCTAACAGCTAGCATCAGCTAGTTCTCTGCTTTCATTATGTCTGAGTCAAGTTTAATTGTTCATATGAATCAGCCCTGAGGTTCTGGAAAGGATTGAGAGGGTAGATAAATCTGAAGAACACTTAGACTTCTTGCTTGGAAATGAGATAAATCGAAGACCTTCACAATTGATTGAGAAAATTTAAGCAACAATTTTAAGAATAAACAGATTTAAAAAAACAGGGATTTCATTCTGATAAAATGAACTCTTAGGACTAGAAAAAAAATTCTGACTTAAAATCAAGCAGACATCATAATATAAAACTCACCTCCTTAACCATGGATTAGAAAAGGAGTGTGTATAGAATAAAAACTGCTACATACGAAAAAGATGAGTAGAAGAAAATTTGAAAGCCCACTAAATAAAGAAAGTATGGGATAAACTGTTTCTCTAACTCTGACAACCTTTGACATTCAAGAAGGAGCAACAAAAATTGAAAGAGCAATAGAAGATATTTCTTATATTGCTTCCTATCCATGCTTTATTATGCTGAGGTAGCACTGAAAATGTTAGCGATTAGGGAAGGTGAGTCACCACAAAGATAAATTTTGTTGTTGTTGTTGTTTTCATATAATTGTTCAGCAATTTCTAGTATTCATGGAGTTTTAATAGCATTTTGGATGTTTAACATTTTGGATTATTTTGAATACAAATTCCTACTTTTTATGCTTACAATAAATTCATAAAAGAAATGTTATAGTTGTAATTTTTCCTGAAAAAGATTCTAAAATTTTAATAAATAATATTTAGTAAAAAATGTATCCTAAAACCTAGACCTGCTTTTAGTTGTCAGGATACTGTTTCATTAGTGTACACTAAATTCCCATTGGCAATGAGAGAATATATTATCATCCTTCTTTTCCCCTGTATCCATGCCATACCTACTATAATTGGTTTGAAAATGACTATTCAAGTAAATAGAACAAGTGATCCATGTTGTAAGTGTGGCCCCAAAGGCTGTAAAAGTCTAGAGTAGAAGGAAATTATTTCTGTCTGGGGTAATCATTGAAGAGTTAGCAGATGAACTGGTTCCTGAAGGTCTTATATTGGAAAAAGATTAGGGATGGGCAATCTAAGTAAGACTGACAAGAGGAAGCCCATGAGGGCAGAAAAATAAGAGATGTTTTGAAAAAGGGAATAATATATAATTTGTTGTGTATAATTTAGGGCATATGAAGGGAATAAGGCTAATTATAGGAAGATGTTTCTATAATCAAACCAAAATAATATTTACACAATATATTTTCTTGTTTAAAATCTATAGAGGTCCAACTTAGAGTGAAGATATAACTCTGAGATAAAATTTTGTAGCAGTCCTGATATGAATCAAAAGAAAACCAAACCAAACCAAAACCCTACATGAGCATCAGTAACTATAAAAGTGCTAATCTGAATGCTCTGTTAAAATCTGCCTAGTAAAATTTACTAGGCTGAGAAAGTTACATTAGCCACAGTGTGGCATTTTGCTCACCTTTACAGTCTCTCTCCCAAAGCAAAGGAAAGTGGAGAGTTCAGATTTTATCTAAGCAATGTAGCCCCAAAATATCTTTTTTTAGGAAGAGCATAACATTTTTAGACATCTCTCTAGGTTTGTTATCATTTTTAAAATTTGGTAATTGCTTACAACTATTTTTTACTCCACCTATGTAAATAAAACCATTTGTATTTGATTAGAAAAAAATACACTTAATGCATTTTCACATCTTTAAATCAAGGATTTCTGAAAGGAAGGCTGGAAGACCAAAAACTTTGAAGCAAAATATTTTAGATATTCATGTTATTTCATTTTCATTTGTTACTATCACTTCCATCTTTGTTAAAAAATGATCTTTTTGTACATAGAACTCTCCACAGCTCAGGTGGCAATCACCATGATAGCTTATAATTTCATGATATAATAACTTCTCCAATATGATGAAAAAATTATAAAAGTTTACTGATAACAAAAAGAAAGAAAATATTACTTATTAACATAGTTTAGGGAATAAAATTAATAATAAATTTTCGGAAAGTAAACCTATACTGATAACAAAGCATATATAGCTATTCATGGGAAATGCACAAATTTTCTGAACAGTTGAGTCAAATCCCAAAATACTGTATGACTTTATCACACAAAATGAAAACCATCCATTGTATTCAAACCATGTGTTCAGGCTAAAAGATAATGTCAACTGGATTTCCTGAATCCAGCCTAGGAACTTTGATATCCTTCTATGCCATGTGAGGACTTAGAAGCCTCTGTACCATATTAAGCTGCCTATGGAGGATCACACTTTTATCAGTCTGGGTTGCCCCTTATCCAGTTTTGTTCCTATTAACTTTTGTTGCAATGCCTTTTGGCAAAGGGGCTGAAGTTAGATATTCTTTTCTTTCTTTCTTTTTTTCATTTTTGCAGTTATATGGCTCTATCTGTGCGTTAGTACTTCAGGAATAAATAGATAGTATGGACCAAGAAACGAATAAGAATAGAATTGTGAAGTTGACTTAGCTATTAGAGTATTTTTTACTATTGCTTCAATGTCATTATATTGGAGACCTATCTTTGGAGGCTTTAGACATCCTGAAATATAATTCAGATATTAAAAAGATGCATACTAATGCCTCTATAACTCTACATTGGCAAATTTTCATCTCTTTTGTAACAAAACTAAAATAATAGCCACTCTCTTATCTGTGCAGGTGTAAATGTTAATTGTTGGCTGTTCTCTCTGAATTACATTCAGTCTTTTGGGGGAAATGGGTATATTATTAGTTTAGAAATAGAGTAAGTTAGAAGGTGATGTCACAGATAGGAAGTGAAACCTTACTCAGAATATATTCCTTTGTATAATCACAGTAAATTGGTTAAATCAGTAATGAATAGAATTGAAATTACTAATGCTTTAATTCTTATTATTTGACACTAGTTCTGGAAGTTAAAAGCTGGATGGTTTATCTTTTATTCTTTAAAATCAGTAAAGAGTAAGAAAACTGTAAATACTCTGATCATTTCTCATGGTGTATAAGGTTAAGTTATATATTTTTCTTTTTAGAACTCCAAATTTGAGATCATTTTTTTCAGTTTAACAAACCACAGAATTTTGATGAAAACTGGAGGTATACTGAATGTACTTTCAAAACTTGTTTTTGTTTCCTCTATGCCATATGCATAATTTTTCTTCTCTTCATTTCCAGTAGTCACGTGCCCCTGCACGCCCCTACCCCACACACATACCAGATTTCAGTAGTAACCCCCTTGCACTACTGGAAATAATCAAATAAAATGGGGTCTTTCTCGTCAGTGCAAAAACCAGTCTTTTTTTTTTCCCTAATGATTTTTATTTTTCTCCCCAAATGTTATTAATTGTAAGGCTCATAAGAAAAAAACAGCTATCATTCTGGATTTTATTTAATTATAAAATTTGATTGATTCATTAAGTTCTCAGAAGATAGATGCCCCCTATAGGAAAAAAGTAGTAAAACAATAGTTCCTATTTTCAAATTCTCAATTATATATTGGAAAAATGGCCTAGTCATTTAAACTTCAAAAAACTCAATAATACAAAATGAAACCTACTTGAAACAATTTTCTCAGTTATATGGCACAATATATAAAATAATCCTCTACATTGATAAACTAATATCAATTCAAGTTGAGTATTCATCTTGAGATATTGTGCCAAGAAAGATATTTGAAAAGTAGTTATTTGACAAGAAATGTCTAGTGAAATGCTTGTTGGGGTAATAATGACTGGGTATATAACTATGGACAGTCAACCCCAGTGTTTTTATCTGTAAATAGGGATATAATAGAGCTCAGCGTACAGTGCTATAGCTAGGATTAAATGAGCTACCCCACCAGCTAGACCTGGTGGTGCATGCTTGTAGCTTCAGCCTCTTGGGAGGCTGAGGCAGAGGCATTGCTTGAGCCTACAAGTTCAAGACCAGCCTAGGCAACATAGCAAAACCCATCACAAAAACAAAACAGAGATAATCTCTACACAAAACTCAGCACAGGTTTTGGCACAAAGTTAGCATGTAATAGTTGCACTATTATGATTATTTTCTTTCAGAAACTGTGACTCTTCAGTATGCTCTCTGCCAGTCAAAAGATGGAAGCCATATTAATCCAGGACTGTTGAGGTGGTGACTATAAACACAGTGATTATTGTATTTGTAGGAATTTTTACAACATTCCCCCCATTTCATATAAGATATTTCTCATGGATTCAACTAGGATACCACAGTAATACAAATAGTTGAATATTATTAGAAAACACATATATTTAACCAACTTATAGTAATTGCATTTAATGACATAAATGGTCTACATGAAGTCATCATCCTGAAAGTAATTTGGTTGTGTATTCTTCAATCACCTGAGAACAGTTAGGCTAACAGCATTGTCCACAGCTTGTTAAAATGTCTTATGATTCTATAATAACTTGGTAGTTACTGATTTAAAAGAAGTCTGTTTGTTTTAACTAGCATATTAATGTTATATATTAAGTGCTTGAAAACAATTGTTAAGTATTTGCTCTAAAATATGAGTTATACATTTGATCTGAAGAAAGTATTTAATAATGAAGGAAAAAAATCAAAACTCTATTATAGCTGCCCATAATATTATCAATGCTATAATCAAAATTACTAAATTGGATTGCTTAAGAGCAAATTAAAATGTCTTTCTAAACTATGATTTTCCCAGGATATTTTAAAATTGTTAACATGATAAAATCATAATAAAATTCAGGGGCTTCTAATAATAATTTTGGATTTCGGGCACTAAATAATTTTTTCTGAATGTAGGATTTATATATATATATATATATATATATATGCTTTTGGTGGGTTACATCCAACTGGCAGCATAATTAGCTATTATGCAAGTTGTGTATTACTTTTAGAAGACATTGTTTATGCTTTTGCAAAACTTTAACCATAAAATGTATATAAATACACACACAAACATATTTGTGTGTTGAAAAGCTGCCTTTATTAAATCTAAGAAACATCAATTTAAAAATGATATTCATGTCAGAGGAGCTGAATTATCATATATTATTGTGAGAGTGCATTTACTCAGTTTTCATTCTTATGTTCTATATTTGATTAGGACACCTTTTAAAATATTTCATTCTATTTCAAAGCCAATTTTAAAAAGAACATTGAAGCTTTTTAAAAAATTAATTTCAAATTGTTTTAAATATATAATTTTGATCTGTTTGAAATTACAAAACCATCTTTTTGACAACTTTATGTTTTAGCATACAATATAATCAATCTGAAAATAGAGATCCTCAGTTCAACCAATCATGTACAAATAACCAAGTATTAATTCTGAAACACTCCATATGCATTCTGTGTTATGGAAAATGACACCATATGTGGATATACATATGACAATAGTAACATGTACTTTTGCAGGGGAAGTAATACTATCTGAACAGTAATAATTTGTCCTCTCTTGAGAGATACCTCATGATTTGATAGTCACATTTCTTACAGAGCGAGTTCAGGAAATCTATATGAACACACAAGTAGAGTTAATTGCTATCACAATGTGTGTTATAACACTAGCAGGCTGAATTGGCTTCTGGAGTCATTGAACAGCCTCAAATTCACCTGTAAACTGTAATTATTGAGAAGCACTTCACTAGCAAATTGCAAAAGCTGAAGGATACCTGAACCTGCTAACATGTTAGCCCTGATTTCTTTGTAGTTCTAGATTATACGTTAGCCAAGATATCCCTTGGTTCTCTTTCTCAGGTCAATAATAGGACACTCAGACTTGTTTTCATCTTC
This sequence comes from Urocitellus parryii, assembly GCF_045843805.1. Taxonomy (NCBI): domain Eukaryota; kingdom Metazoa; phylum Chordata; class Mammalia; order Rodentia; family Sciuridae; genus Urocitellus; species Urocitellus parryii. The sequence continues at coordinate 2,904,867 of NW_027553327.1, forward strand.
TGCTCTCTCTACGCTTTTCCTCTCATGTTCTTACTTGACCTTCTAAGTGTGGGTTGATATTGGCAAGAGGCCTCTTTCATATCACAGCTCCTCTTTCTCTGGGATGAATCGGAGGCTCTTGTGTTGGAGTGAAGTACAATTATATTTTCTGTTTTCTTTTTTAAAGTTAGTATTTTGGGGCTAGAGTTGTAGCTCAGTGGTAGAGTTCTTGCTTGCCCAGCATGTGTGAGGCACTGGGTTCAATCCTCAGCTCCAAATAAAAACAAATTAATAAAATAAAGGTATTATGTCCATCTACAACTAAAAAAAGCTATTTTTAAAAATAAATAAAGTCAATATTTTAACTTACAGATAACAAAGATAGTACATATAAATGGGGTAACATGTTTTGATACATGTATATATTGTGTTATATTTAAATCCAGTTAACATTTTCTACTCACGTATCATTTCTTATGTTTAAAAACTTACAAATTTTTTTCTTTTTTCTTTTGAAATGTAGGATGCATTTACTTATCCCCCCACCCACCCCTACTGGCTCCAACCCCTGGTAACTACCATTCTACTTTCAACTTCTATGAAATCAACTTTTTTGTATTCCACATGAATAAGATTTTGTGGGTCTTATCTCTGTGCCTGGCTTACTTCATTAATATAATGATCTTGTTCCATCATGTTGTTGCAAAGGATAGGATTTCTTTATTTTTATGACTGAATAGTATTCCATTATGTATATATAACACTTTTTTATCCACTTATCACTTGATGGACTCTTAGGTTTCCATTTCTTGGCTAATAGGAATAGTGCTGCTATGAATATGGGAGTGCAGGTGTCTCAGAAGCTTACTGATTTCCTTTCCTTTGGCCATATATCCTGGAGTGGAATTGTTGGATCATATCGTAGTTCAATTTTTAATCTTTTGAGGAACCTCCACACTGCTTTCCATAATGGCTATCTTTGTTGCCCTTTAAATCATATCTAGACCTATCACCAAACCAAACTTGATTTAGAATTGGTTGTGGCATATTAGTTTAGAAGAGAATATATACTCATCTCTCTCCCACTTCTCAGCCCTTCATCTTCTGAGTCTCTTCTCTAAAATCTGCAAGGTGCTAGAAAAGGAATAATAATTTATTTAAAGAAGTATAGATCTCTTTTGTAAATTTTTTAAATTGTAGATGGACACTATATCTTTGTTTTATTTTTTTATGTGGTACTGAGGATTGAGCCCAGTGCCTCACACATGTGAGGCAAGTGGTCAACCACTGAGCTAAAATCCCAGTCCCTATAGATCTGTTATAAATAAAAATTCTTGATTTTAGTAACTGACAGTTAAAATTATTTTGGGATTTATAGCATTTTTTCCCTACAGAAAACCATAGGCAAAATTGCAACATGCTTGGAATTGTGAAGCACAGCTTTACAGGTAAATGGATTTTTTTAATGAATTATTCTAAATTGTTCTGATAAGATATTAGACATTCATGCCCAAAGCAGTATTATCTCAGAAGGGTTTTATAACAATTGGAATTGATCAGTTGAACTCACACTTAAATGATTTAGTTCATACTTTGTACACTATAGAAATAAAAGATATGATTTTAATTTTTTCTGTTTCTATTAGCTTGAATATTCCAAGTTTGGAACTTTTCATTTTCTACCTTTAAAGCAAGAAATATATTTATTTTAAATATTTGATTCTTGCCACTTAAGACATAGGGTGCAGTGAAATCTTTGTAATGAAAAGATATAATATGCATATTTTAAATTTAGTCCACACAGTCCCAGGAAGAATTTAAACTGGAGGACCTAAAGAAGCTAGAACCAAGTAAGTTTTGTTTTATATTTTTTAGTGATATTTCTTTAGGAAGAGAGTTTTATCTGTTGTGAATATTAAGATTGTTTAGCACAGAAAGTGATTGGATTTATTTCTCTTATTTTTTGGTGCTTTTAAAATTCCTACAATGTTTGCATTTTTAATTATCATTTGGATTTAATCTTTATTATATCATATATATGTTGTACTTCATCTACATATCCAAATTAACCTTTAATTTGTCTTAATGGCTTTAATAAGATTATAATTATTTTGATAAACATTTTCAGTAGAGTCCAGTAGAGAATATAAGGTTACTGTCATTAATGCCCATTCACATTACATGTTATTGAAAACTACAGTCTGAATGTTGGGAATGCATTACAAAGTGTTTTTTTTTTTTTGTCTCCATTTTTTCCCTTCTTCAAAACTTTTCAAAAGTAAAAAATTCCTTCAGTTATCTTGTTGGTTAGGATATTCCCAAATAAAGCCTTTCTGCTGTTTCAAATGATTGCTCTCTTAGAACTGTCTGCAGTATGGGCAAAGGCATAGTGTGAATAACTGAATGAATGTAGGTTAATGAAGCCTTTTTTAAAAAATTTTTAGTTGTAGACAGATACAATACCTTTATTTTATTTATTTGTTTTTATGTGGTGTTGAGGATCGAATCCAGTGCCTCACACATGCAAGGCAAATGCTCTACCAACTGAACTATAACCCAGCTCCTGTACTCTTTTTTTATTGAGATAAGATTGCACATCTCAGTGCATTTATGTGAATACGGAATAGTAGATTTTATTTATCCAACTAAGTAAGATTTTTAAGTAGGGAATCATAAAATCAAAGCATTTTCAAACAGAAAGGAGTCTCAGACTTGTGGTCACATTCTCTATTGAGGAAAGAAATGAAATGATTTGTTCGTCCTGTTTCATTTCAATCCCCAGTAACTGAGCAGGGCCTAAATCTCAGAACATTTGTCAGTATATCTCAGTTCCCACTAGTGCAATCCTTTTAATGTAAACATGCTTTGAGTAAGAGGTAAAATATTAATTTAAGAACTAAAGAGAGCCTTGCACAGTGGCACATGCCTGTAATCACAGCCGCTCGGGAGGCTGAAGCAGAAGGATATCAAATTCAAAGCCAACCCTAGCAAAGCAAGGCACTAAGCAACTTAGTGAGACCCTGTCTCTAAATAAAATACGAAATAGGGCTGGGGATGTGGCTCAGTAGTCAAGTGCCCCTGAGTTCAAACCCAGTACCCCCTGCCAAAAAAGAACTAAATAGAATGCTCCTATAAATTCCACAAACTGCCAATATCTAATTCATTTATAGCAATTCTAACAAAGACATATATTATTGAGATAGCTGAAATGTGATTGTATTGCAGATCCAGGGTAGAAAAAGGATTCTCAGAGTATACTGAAGGGGATCTGATTTTCTGTTGTTTGGGTTGGAAAAGAGAAGTTAACATCAACAGACAACAACAACAGACAACAACAAAGGAATGCATAGCAGATTTGTTTTGATTCTGGTGGCTTTTCCACAGTTTTAGATGATCATATTTCATTTCTTCAGAACACCATCCTTCTGAATATGGCAAGAATTCTGATGAACTCTGTCATTTTAATAGTTTTGGTTACTTTATGTAATCCAGATCATAAAGTTTTTTTTTGTTTGTGGTTCTGGGGATCTAACCCATGACCTCACACATGCTAGGCAAGTGTTTTACCACTGAGCTGCATCTCCAGCCCTAGATCATAAGAGTTGGAGATGTTATAAGAGACACAACTTATATTCAGAAATAGTTCTTATGCCTATATCCAATGTATATAAGGATACTAATCAATGTAATATTTCTCACAAATTTTGGTTTTTTTTTGTACCTAAAACTTTATTTTTTAAAAGCATTAATAAATACTTTGTATAAGATTGAGATATAATTTATATAAAGCAAAATTCACCAATTTAACGTATCATATTCAATTTTTTTAGTAAATTGGAAGAGTTATGCAGACATCACCACAATCAATTTTAGGACATTTTTATCACCACAAGAAGAAACCCTATTCCCATGAGCAGTCATTCACTTCTTGCCATCCCCCTAAAATCCCTTCCAATTCCCAGCCCTAGGAAACCATTAGTTTGATTTCTGTCTATAAATTGTCCTATTATAGACATTTTATTTAAATGGACGCATATGATATATGATCTTTTATGACTGGCTACATATAAGATTATTTTGAGAAAAACACATTGATGGCTTTAAATAAAAGATTGCAACAGTTGTTTATACGGTGGTTCTACGAAAATTATGTTTGTGCGTGAGTGTGTGTGTGTGTGTGTGTGTGTGTGAGAGAGAGAGAGAGAGAGAGAGAGAGAGAGAGAGAGAGATGATGATGCTGCTGGGGATTGAACCAAGGGCTTTGGGCATGTTGGACAAGTTTGGACAAGTGCTTTACCAGTAAACTACGTCGCCAGCCCTCAGTTTTTTATGATAAAAATAATTATGATTTTGGCTTCTTATTCAGCCACTATTTCCTATTAGTTGTTTGTTTCCAAAGAGAATTTAAGAATCTTATAGATACACAGAGTGGCTGTAAAGACTGTGGATGTTTATTTCATATATTTATTACCTCTTCTCTTCCTCTGAGCATGCTCAAGTACTTCTATTGCCTCACAAGATCTTTCATTAATTGCCCCCCCCTTTTTTTTAGAATAGCATCTATATGCTAAGCACTTGAATCCTCTCAGTAACATTTTGCTAAGGACAACACCGACACTAGCTTGTAAATCCCAGGAATGAGTTTTAGGGTCACCTGGATCGGTTCTTTCACTATGCTGTTATTAATACCTGTAGTGGTGCTGTACTACATCATTCCTAAGTACAGCTCTCCAGTTCAAATTCCTAAGAAATTATTGACCCACGTATTAGTCGAAGATCAGGTTAAAATCTATTACTTTTTTGGCTTTTTAAAAAAGATTTGGAGTAGAAATGGAAAGAATATTTTGGAGATTCACTTTATTATACTTTATATAATGTTTTTCATTTGTACTTTTCCCTTCTTGATAGTTATCTTTTTAGATGATTTTAATTTGCTGTTGCTTCTCAAAGAAACATAAATGGGTATTCTGTATTTCAGTAGGGTAGACTCTGTAATTTGGAATTTATCCAAGCAGGGCACTTGTTGTGAGTTAATTATTGAGTTGGAATTAAATATTTTCTACAAATTGGTATTTAGTAATATTTCAGATTAAGTATACTTATTCAAGCTTGCTTTTTAAAAAGTTAAGCCTCTTCTAAGAAAAAATAGTGAATTCTAACTTTTAATATGTTGAACTTAACTGGTTTTCTTTCTTTAAAAAAAAGTTTTTTTTTTTTAATTTAATTTTGTGCCTGTGTGTGGTGCTGGGGATCGAACTCAGGGCATTGCCCATATAAGGCAAATGCTCTGCCACTGAGCTACATCCCTAGTTCTTGGCTGGTTTATTAGGCTGATGTATTCTTTACTTCAACATTTTGAAATCTTTTAAATTCTGTCTGAAAATACTAAAACTATGATTGTGAAAGTCTGAGCCATTTTTTTTCTTATGTTAATTGCAGTAATATACTGCTGCTTACTCAAGCATATCTCCCCACCACCACCCTGCAAAATTCCCTTCTATTAAGCCACCCTTCAAGGCTTCACAGAAATCCCACCTCTCCCTGAAAGGTTTCTCTGCTGTCTCTATAGAGGCATAATTAAACTCTGCCTCCTCTCCTGTATAGGATCATTTTAACTATCCATTGTCAGACTCTCACATGTGTTACTTTCACTTGTATTTGTTTCAGTCCTCAAAGAGATTATGAATGGACTCTTCCCCCACCCCAGAGCCTATTGAATGCTTTAAGTGTAGTATGAACTTAGCAAGATTGTGTTGAGTTAAATAGATTTGAATGTTTTGAAGGAATCTTTTCCTATAATTTAAAAAAATAACCTTTCCAAATTAAGGCAGCTGCCCATTTTTCCTACCACAAAATGAAGCACGTCAGTCACAAAAGCAGAATGCATTTTGATATTTGCCTGTGTGTCATCTTTTGAGGGTTAGCTTCAGGAGCTTGGTAGGTCCATGCTCCAAGAGAAAGGCTGGGAGTGCTGAATTTTCCATGGTGGAGCAGCATCAGATGTCTGCCATGTAGTGATCCAAAGTGTGTAAGTCCTATCAAATCAGCCAATGAATCTCCAACCCATGACATGCTTCATACTTATGATAATATCTTTTGTAAAATTCAAGCTCCTCTTCAGATCCTCCTAAGACATCATTGCTAGTATTGGTAGAAAGAAAACTCTATGTAAAGTTTAAGCTATTTTAAAAGAACAATAGAATCTGTTATACCATAGTTGTTGAAAATGTAAACCTATACTACAGTTATAGAAAGCTATTTAAATTTGTTCTAAAGCTATTAACATAAATTAAATGTTTGATAATACTTTAACTTGTAAAAATAATATAACAAAGCTATTATTCTAAAGCAAATACTTCCTCTTCAGAGCTTTGATACCAAAGGAAAAAAATACTATTTAATTATTCTGTTACAATACAAATACAAGATAACCACTGAGCCACATCCCCAGCCCTATTTTGTATTTTATTTAGAGACAGGGTCTCACTGAGTTGCTTTTGCCTCACTTTTGCTGAGGCTGGCTTTGAACTCTTAATCCTCCTAAGCCTCTGGGATTACAGGTGTGCACTACCACACTCAGCCAAGATATTCTTAATAACAAAGATATTTTTCAACTTTTTTGTTTGTTTGTTTTTGATGTACTGGGGATTGAACCCAGGGGTGCTCTACCACTGAGCTATATTTCCAGTCCTTTTTATTTTTATTTTTTAAAACTTTTTTTAGTTGTAGATGGACACAATACCTTTAGTTTATTTATTCATTTCATGTAGTGCTAAGTGCCACATGTGCAAGGCAAGCACTCTACCACTGAACTACAACCCCAGCCTTTTTATTGTTTTATTTTTATTTTGAGACAGGGTCTCCCTATGTTGCTTAGGCAGATGAACTTCTAGTCCTCCTGACTTAGGCTTTTGGTACCTGGGATTACAGACACATGCCACCTTAACAGGATCAACTTTTAAAAATTATTGTTATATACATTTTTTAATGGTTGATTTTTTTGCCCATTTCATTAAACTCTTATTACAATATGATCATTTCTATGTTTTTGTTTCTGATACAAGTGAGACATGATCTTTTTGTTACCTGCTCCCCATTCTTGGTATCTACTCCATTGTTGTGTAAATGATCAATATTTATTAATATTACTTATTAATATTGAGTTGATTTAATAGTTTAGTAACAATGATCATGCAGAAGTATAGAAAAGATTTTCTTGTATTAAAAAATAAACAGTACTTCTTAGTGAGATAAGAAATATTAGGATTCTAGTCAACTAGATCAAGAAGGTCATGGAGAGAGTGAGTGTCCATTTTAGATTTTCCCTTGCCATTTTGTATACATTTATTTAGGCTGTAATTCTCTCAATAGCCTGTAAAGGAAGTAGCATTCTCATTTTAGAACTGGGGAGATTAGAGTATTTATGTAAATGTTCAAGTTATTGTTGTAATTGTAGGGCTAGGTTTTGATTTAAACCTTCTACTTTGATCTCCTGCTGCTTCCCCTTTGCTTGTCAGACTTAAGTTCCCACAGTCCTTTCTGTGCCTTGAATAAGGCAAACTGTTTCCTACTTGGAACCATTGTTGTTGCTCCAGCCTGTTCTCTAATACCTGGGAAGCCCTTATGCTAGAGCCACTTGTGGATGATTCCTCTCATCTCAGGTCTTGGCTCAAATGTCTTCTTACAGTTTAGTTGTGAAAGGCACCCTGTCTACCTTAGCTACTCTACCAAGTTCTCTCTGCTTTTACACAGCATCCTGTTTGTATCCTTCCTACCACTAATCACATCTTACATTATCTTGTTTATTTGTTGGCATATTTATTGTCTACTTTTCCTTAGTAAGGTCTAAGGTCCAAATATGAGTTCTTGATTACTGTGTATCTTTAGCACCTAAAACAGTGATTGGATCATTGTGAGTACTCGGTATGCATTTATTGAGAAGAAGAAAGAGATAAAGGATGAGGAAGAGCTAAAGGGAGAGAGAATAAGAGTGAGTAATGAGAATCTAGGTACAAGTTTCCAACTTCTTTCTCACTGGATGATTGACTCCTATTGAAATAAGTTATGTAATTACAACCTGTTCTTTTTGAATTTCCTTATTTAGGAATCCAATATGCCATACTCCTTTTAACTCAAATCTGCAAGACTCCAAAATTAAAGTCTGAGTAATTAGAGTAAAAACCATGGGTTGCACAATTAATAATGCTAAATATTCACCTTGAAATAATCGCAGGTAGTCACTAGGAACCCATAAATTGGGGAATGAAACAATAAATTTCATAAAATACTTTTCCACACACAGATAGAATTGTAGAACATCTGTCTGTAGGCTTACATGCCAGAAAGTAATCAACCAGGACACAAGAGGTGATAGCATTATGTTGTTTGATGACTTCCCTGAGGAGAAAGTCTGCTGTGTGAGTGTGTATGTGTATGTGTGTGTACACACGTGTAAATATATATATACACACACATATATACACATGTATATATGTGTGTACACATATACAATAAATTTCATCATAAAAGGAATATTAGAATTATAACCTTGCTGCTACAAACCTTACCAGTGTGATAAGTATTGAGGGAAATCTACTTAGGATAAAGAATAAGATGTGATTATCTATTTCTCTTTAATTAGTCATCTTCAGTATCAATCTTTTAATTAAAATACTTCAGGAGAAGAGGTATTCTCTTTCACTGGTACCCCATATCACCTAGAACCTTGTACATTGGAGAACTATTTTATGGTTCATTTTCTATGAGGGCTCTGAGACTTTCCTTGGAGATCTTACAGTACTCTGAAAATACTGGTACCTGCAGTCCACTATGGACATTTTTATTTTGCTATGACACTCAGTAGTCAATTGTGGAGTCTTGAAATCATAGTGAAGCTCGGAATTTAAAATACATATATTAATGTGTGGTTAATACACTATAAAATATGATTAAAAGACTAACTAATATATAAGACTTACATAACATGTAAGACTAAGATATAAGACTAATGTTGGTCTATGTCTTTATTCTAGTCCTAAAGAATATTCTCACACATAATAAAGAATTTCCATTTGATGTTCAGCCTGTCCCATTAAGGTAAATAAATAAACATCCATATTTTGTCTTCTGATTTTTTTTATCTATTTTATGCCTGTTTTTCAAATATTTCTGGATTTTTTTCCCTATCAAATTTAGTATTGGTAATATGGCTGATATCATTGGTAGCAATGAGATGATTGACATTGACATTTTTATCAACTTAATAATCAGCATCTTATCTGGGAAGTTAGTGGCTCTGAGGGTTAGCTGGTGTATTAAGTGGGGTAGCTCACTAATTTTTCTGTCCTTTTTTATATAGGAGAATTTTAGCCCCTGGTGAGGAAGAGCATTTGGAATTTGAAGAAGATGAAGAAGAAGGTGGTGCTGGAGCAGGGTCTCCTGATTCTTTTCCTGCTATAGTGCCTAGTGGGTACAAAAAATGTACATTATATAATTCAAAGTCAGGTGTTTGGAACTTACTTTTGTACTTGTTAGTGGCGGGTAAAACATCTCCAGGCTTGCCAATCTTAAGTAAATTATCATGTCCATTCTGTTAGCGGTAGCTATCGGTTTATTGTGAAAGTATCTTACTATTTGTGTCAGGGATCCTCAAAACATCCCGTGTTTAGTGATTGGCTAGGAAGACCCACAGGACTCAGCATATAGCTGTACTCACAGTTGTATTCTGAGTCATTACAACAAGAAAACACAAGAACAAAATCAGCAAAGGGTAAAGGCACACATGCAAATTCCAGAGGAAACCAAACTTCTAAGAGTCCTCTCCCAGCAGAGTCAAATATGAACTTGATTCTCTCAACATTCTTTCACACCTGTGAAATGAAAAATATTGTCTATTGGGGAAGCACTGTAGGGATTCAGTGGACAAGACACGTATTGGGGTTAGCATGAACCAAAACTACAGACTCCAGGAAGAAAGCAAGTGTTCAGCACAAACCATATTGTTTGCATGGACGGTTTAGGCACAGTGATCTTCTTAACAGGGCATGATGGGAATCCTGCTGAAATCCAGGTTCCCCAATGCTAGCCATGGGCCAACATTGTAAGTAGGCTTTTGAGAGTAACTGTTTGCTATGTTAATTCTTTTTTTTATATATATATCTAGCTGTTCTTTAAATAATCATATATGATTGTGAAACCTGGCCCTGGAGGAACAGATATTAAACAGTTGCCCTTAACAGGGAAATAAATAATATATAGCAAGTCCTTTTTATTTGTGGAAGATCTTGACCAAGGTTGTAAAATACCCCTAGTCAAGCACCCTGAGTAAATTTTTTGCCTTTTCCACTTCTATACTTTCTTCTGTTCTTATACAGTGCACAGTTTTTACTTCTGATGAACTAGTTCATTTTTGGAAGTGTGGAAATAACACTGTACTATTGTGATGCATTTTTTATGCTTTATGGTATAATTAAATATAATATACATATCATCCAGAAAACTTCATAATTAAAGTAATATTCCAGTAATTTAAATACTCTTTGGTAGAAGACTTTTGAAAAATAAACAGTATAGGCTTAGACAAACAAGATACCTGTGCTTTTGTGTCTAACATCTGCCAATCAGTAGTTAAGTGACTGTACTTAATTCTTTATAAAAGGAGATGTTGACAATGCCTAATTCATAGGGTTACAATGAAAATTAAGGCACCACATACAAAGAATTTGGCATGATACTTTTCATTTGCTGGGATAGTGGTGGCTACTGTATTTTCATTATCACCTCTAAATGGTGCTAACAGTCCTACTCCATAGGATTATTGGAAAAATTACAGCCACTATAAAATGTTATTGTTAGTGTTTCTTTGATACAAAGTAATTATTTCCAATCTGCTTGTCCTTATGAAGAAAGAGCTATATTTTACTTGTCATATTTGTAGGAAATTTCAAGATTGCTGAGATGATGAGGTAAATAAATTTGCTAAAATTTTTTGCATTTTTTATTTCCTTTTCAAACCACATGCTGTAATTAAAATAGATTCCAGTTCTATAAATTTCTGGTTTGATTATTTGTTCACTAGCTATACTTCTGTAGCAAACAAGATCCTTGAAGCAGATGATGTAAGTCATGAAATGGACAGATTAAGGTCTTTATGGGGTTCAGGCTGCTGAGTTGAAAAGAAACTCTGTAAATTAAGTCTATTTGCTATGAAAGATTAAGCCCAAAGTAATTAGATTTTTGTATTCTGGTATAGCATTTTGGTATTTTATTTTAGAGATACAGAAAGCTCACTAAACCCTAAACCCTTCTATTCCCTGAATTATTTTCCTCAAAGTAAGAAAGAGTACATATAGTTCAGTTGGCAATATTTAATTTGTGATCATATTTTCCAGGGCCTGTGTCATTATAAAATTGAAAATGTCATTGAAGGACAATTTAACCTTTAACTTAATTGTAGAATGGGAAAAAATTGTTATACTGTGGACATCCAAGATTTCAGTTGTGACAAGGCTGTTGTGTCTATATTATCATGGCAGGGTGCTTCTAAGAATTATAACATTTTTATTACCTTTATTTTATGTAATTTATATAATTGTAAGTTTGTTGTACTTTTTTTTGGCACTGAGGATTTAACACAGGGGTACTTTACCAGTGAGCCACATCCTCAGCCCTTTTTATTTTTTATTTTGAGACAGGATTTCACTTAGTTGCTTAGGGCCTCACTGAGTTGCTGAGATTAGTCTTAAACTTGGGATCCTCCTGCCTCATCCTCCCAAGTCACCTGGATTCCAGGCTTGTGCCATAGCATCTAGCTTATTGTGATCTTTTTAAAAAATATTTATTAAGGTGTCCCTTACATATATAAAAGGCATCTTTTTAGTGTGCAGCTTTATGAGTTTTGACAAACACACATGCTAAACACTACTACTGTTAAGCTAATGAGATGAAGTATAATATATGAATATGGTATGACCAAGAGTAGTTTATTCCCATTTAAAATTAAAAATGGATTTTTATCCAACCTTTCTTGAAAAGAATAAAAAATTGTTAAATCTTTTTTTGACATTAATATCATTTTCAAAGCCTTCAATTCTCATAAGACACACAGTAACTTTTGTGTACTGCTTTAAACACTATCTGGCTTAAGTACAAATAGTAGTTTAATTTTCTTAAGGTAATCTCAGTAGATTTCATTTAAATAGAGGATATAAATTTATAACCTATTATTTATTACCTGAAAACTTATTTATCATGTTGAATATTAAAGCTTCTAAATGATAAACCAAAGTAATACAAATTAAAAAAAATAGCTGGCCAGGATTATATGCTTATAATCCTAGCTACTTGAGAAATTGAGGCAGGAGGATTGCAAGTTTGAGGCCCGTGGGGGCAACTTAGAGAGACTTTGTCTCAAAATAGAAAGAACTAGGGATGTAGCTCAGTGGTAGGGTGCTTGCCTCACCTATGTGAAGCCCTACATTCGTTTCCTAGTACCACATGCACAAATAGCCATGACACAATTTTAGACAAAATTTAAGAAAACATTTCTGAGTGACCTAAACATAAGCCTAGAAATCTCAACATTATTCTAGATTTGTATTGGTTATTCATCTTTTATATAGTCTTAGATATGTACAAAAATGTTTTTTTTTGAAACTCAAAATGAAGAGTGAATCTTACTTCTTTAATATCAAACCTGTACTTGTTTCTTTTCTGCATAAATATTCAATTCTGAGTTGAACTTGAGAGTTAAGAAAATATGGATTTCATTTTCAGATAAAGTGCAGTTTTTTTCTTACCCATACATATAGGAAGTTGAAAACTGCAACAAAATATTCATTGCTGTTCCATGAATATTAGGGCATCCTTATTTCACAGAATTTCAGAATATATCTAGGGTTAAGGCAGTAAATACCACCAAAGGGTGCAGTTAGACTCTGGGTCTCCGTGCACTTCCTTTCTCTCAAAGTCTCAAATTCTCAGACTGAGCCGAACAGTCAGAGCCAGAGTCCCTCATCCAGTCATGTACTTATATTGAAAGGAAAGGAAAATACCATTCAATGTTATCTGCTAGTTCTCCTAGCTGTTTTTCAATAGTTTTAAGGCTTGTTAATATTCTATTACTCTCAAGCAGTTTTGGAAACATTTTAAGATTTCTTTTTTATAATTTGTTTCTTGTTTGTTTGTAGTACTGGGGATTGAATTCAGGGGTGCTCTACCACCTAGCTACATCCCAAGCTCTTTGACTTATTTTTTTTTTGAAACAGGGTTTTGCTAAGTTGCCCAGGCTGGCCTCTCCTGCCTTAACATGCCAAGTTCCTGGGATTACAGGCATGCACCACTATGTCTGGCTCAGTTTTTTTTTAAATCCATGAATCTTGTCACTTGAAGTCAAAAGGTTTTCTCCAGAGCTTTGCAGATATTGGTTCATAGGAAATGTCTATTGAGTAGGCTCTTCATCAAGGCTCTAAGCAACATCTGGCCTGCTTTTTCTTGAAAGTCCTCTGGCCACTCCAATTTTTAAGCCAACACCTGTAGTAACTCTTCCTTGCATGCTAAATGGCATCTGTGTATGAAGCATATACCCACTGATTCATCTTAGTTTTTGTGAGAGTATTTATTATTTTTTTCCAGATATGATGGTGACACTTAAGAATTCAGCCATTATCCAAATCACATATTTCTGAACACAGAAAAATACATATTTCTAGTACCAGTCAATAAAGAAAATAAAAACAAGAATATATTCATATAACTTATATACAAACAACTTTAATCAGGTATAATTTTTCGCAGACCTAGAAATATTATTATTTGAATGCTAATGACCCCTAAGATTTTTATCAAACTTTTAATATAATTTCAAAGTGAACAAACTTCTTATGATTTTACTCTTTATCTTGAAAGGTTGGACCAGTTTCTCAACTACTAATCAGTTACCAACCAAAAGAAATTGTGCATGTGTTTTCATATTTTCACACAATTTGTATGTGTGTACAAATTACAGATGTGCAGTGCAAATTGCAAAATTTTTCTCTTGCTAGATTTTTAAGACCCATTTCATGTTTTGTGCCATCTACAAAATGTTATGGCCAAATAATGATTTGTCAATACCATTATTTTAAATTATGTTAAAATTATCCCAAAATAATAGAAAACATTATTTTATATATATCCTTTTTATTGCATTTTAAAATCACAAAGAAATGTGCACTTAAAAAAAGTGTGTGACAGACTTTGAATTGGTAGTATCAGACATCTGAATTTAATTACAAGTATGATAAATCTAAAACAAAAAAGACATATATATAATCACATACATATGATAATGCTTAGTTTACATTTTAGATATCAGGTTCATCTCTGTCCTAAAAGTATGGACAAAAAATTTTGTACTCCTTATTCATGACATTTAATTCACCAAGCATCAAGGCAAAATGAAGACTGACTCACCTCTTATTGAAGTAAAAGCCTGTGACAAACATTTGTACAATATTGTGTAAAAATCCAAGCAAATGAAATTATTCAATAAGCAAACTCAAATCAATGTTTTAAAAAATATATAATCTTTGGTAATTTCCCTCTTTTATCTTCTGACCAAGACAATAATGTACTATTTTGGAACAAAGACTGTCATGCCATTTCCAATTTTGGACTAGAAATTGTCCTTATGGTATGATATGAGATATAAACAATAGCAATTTTTAAAAAGCAAAAATAAAAAGTTGAAAGAAAAGAATGACTTCCTCTTCTGCATGTGAGGACAGGATCTTAAGGATCCCACTGACCTTCATATCCATGTCACTCCAGACTCATCCTCAGACTGGTGGTCCTTTCATTGTCTGATTCTCCATGATCTCCTTGGCTACACAGAGACTATTGAATGTGAGGCCATCCTACTTGATACTCAGACCTTCATTTTTCTCAGCATCCTCTTGGAACAAAGAAGTTGTGGGCGATGGGCGGGGGGTGGGGGGCTTCAGATGCTCTCCCATTGTTTTTCTGTACCTGTTGCAGGTAGAGTGGTGCTTCATTTCTTGGTCTGTGTCAGTGCTGTGGGGTGCCCAGCAGAGGCAGAGGCCTTACTTGCACAATTCCCTTTCCTCTCCACAGTGGCAGTGGCTGTAACATTCTTGGCTAGGTCAGACGCTTTTACACAGTTTTTAAAACATTCTTGAGTGAACTTGTCTGTGTTTAACAAACAGCCATTTTATGGGATCCATAGCTACCTTCATAAATTGTTTTCCACAGATGAAGCACAATGAAATAGAGCAACTTGAGTTTTTACCCAAGTACCACCTGTTAATAAACAGTTTCTATCAACAAGATGGACTTTTTGGTGTCCCCTATTACAGTAGTGTGGTGAAATGGTTCCAAACCTTCTAATTCATTGTCATTACTTTATCAGAGTTGTCTTTAGGTTTAGGCTTAGAATCTTACTCTCGCAGAAAAATCACACTGAATTGAGTAATTCCTTCCAACTCTTTTTGACACCAGTGAGAGCATGCCTGCTCTGGTTGGTGCATAAGAGGTGGTTGGGGCAGATAAGTCAGAAAAAGACGTGCTTTCTGTGTTCAGTACAACTTGGGGCTCACCAGCTACCAATGGCTTCCTTTGTCTTGCAGTAAAAACTGAAAGTGGAATTAACCAAATGAACACAGTCCTGCTGCTCACTGCTATATGAGTGTTAAAGACCTATCATATTGCTATCTGGGCTACTCAGTCTCTGTCCATTCCTGTGAATGTGCATTGCCCAGTGTACAAAGTTCAAATGTTACTCTTTTTTAATCACTCCCTTACTTGGAGTTCTTAGTGACAGCTCAATAACATCCCTGGGATATTATTGAAAACTTGGTTTGGACAGCAGTAGCCATTTAGAGTTTTCCATATTTAAAAGTATGAGGCATAAATAGTGGCCTCACAAAAATGTCTATATTCTAATCCTGGGAACCTGTGACTGTTATGTTACATGGCAAAAAGAACTTTGCAGAAGCTTGAGATGGGGAGGTTCTCCTGCAGTTCCTTTTAAGGCTTTAGGGACAATTAAAATAAAGATGTTAAAATGGGACATGATGGTTAAAAGCATGGACTCTGTAGCCAAACTGCTGTGTGATTATGGATAATTTGTTTTTCTATGCCTCAATTTTCACCTCTGAAAAATAGAGCTAAACTATTGTTGTGAGGATTAGATGAGAGGATTAGGATAGTATGTGGCACATCACAAATACTCACAAGTGTTAGCTATTTCTTATTTACATAGCAATTCCATGTGGAAGAACATTTCTTCTGATCTTTGCTCTAGA
Organism: Urocitellus parryii; assembly: GCF_045843805.1. Taxonomy (NCBI): domain Eukaryota; kingdom Metazoa; phylum Chordata; class Mammalia; order Rodentia; family Sciuridae; genus Urocitellus; species Urocitellus parryii. The sequence continues at coordinate 2,921,147 of NW_027553327.1, forward strand.
TCTGAGAGCAGATGATCTAGCTGGAATAGCACAGGTTACACTGGATTGTGTGTAGGGATTTCTTTCTTATCCTTGTTAGTCTTTGAATTTTATGAATGTAGTTGACTTGTTCTCATATTACACTATGTAATTGGATATGTTAATTCTTCACTTAGAAATCTTCCTTTTAATGCATTGGTTCAATTTACAACTATCATGGTTTTATCTTTGATGCAGAAACATGCACCCTTTTTCATCTAACCTGGGAGCTATTGATGGTATGGTATTATTTTAGTATTTGATCTTCTTTTATGTTTATTATTTCTTCACTCATTGATATAGATTTTCTAGCCATTTTTTTTACTAGAGAATGATAACCTCTAGAAATGGAAATTCAGTCATTCATTCAATAAAATATTTCTTCAACAAAGATCTGTTTAATCCTTGTGCATACTACAAAAGGAACAGTTCCCACACCTTTCAGGATGCTTATTGTGTAGTCAGCAAGACAGAGCCAAAAGCACATGATTATGATTAGAGATGTGAACCAATGTCATAGGTTGGCAAAAAGAAGGGCTGAGGGAGTTCAGTAAATCTAGACAGATTTAGGACTCACTGAGTATATAGGAGTTGACCATGCAGAGAGAGAGCACATCATAGACCATTCTGAAACACCTAGGCACCTTTCTATGTAATCTATGATCTTAATTACAGTCAACTTCCTTCATCATGAAGCACAAGGTTTGACATTCTACCTTGAATTAAAAAAGAAATTCAGACTTGAAATCACTGCCTCCATATTAAATTATTTGAAACATAATGATTACATTAAACCTTACTGTGTAGTCTCAGGCAAAAAGATTGTTGGTAAGGAATGTAGCATCAATCCTACCATTTCAACTGAAAGATCTAGATGATGATAGGTTATAAAATTGACTTACCCCAAAGTAACAACAAGTTTAATATTAACTTAGAAAAAATAATCTTAACATCAAAAAGACTTTGAAAGTTGTAAAGCAATCATCTTTTGACTGTCAAAAAAAGTAGTAAAGAGGTAAGACATAAAAGAGGTAACATTCTTGGGGTTTTTTTGGGGTGGGTTGGGGTGGGTTCTTTTTTTGTCTTTTTGGGAACTGGAGGTCGAATCCAGGATTTTGCAAATGCAAGGCAGACACTTTACCACTGAGCTACATCCCAACCCAACATTCTTAATATATAAAGAAAAATTTTAATTGTAATAACCAAAGCAGAATACATGAGAGGAACAGACAACATGAGCGAGTGCGCACGCGTGCACACACACACACACACACACACACACACACACACACACATTTAAAAATACCCGTTAAACATATAAAAAGATACTCAACTTTATTTTTAATAAAAAACATAAATTAAAGCTACTGTTGGTGATTCTTAGGAGAAACAGGTACTTATTAATCACTGGTGGGAATAGAAAAATGGTGCAGTTCCTTTGGAGGGGAATTGAGCATTCTCTAACATATAAGTACATATTTTTTTCCTTAGCAATCCCATTCCTGAGAATTTACTCTGAAGATGCACCCGTAAAATACAGGAAAAAGAGGGGGAAACACTTGCATATATACCAGATTCTCTGTTGAGGTGTTTTTTATAATGATAAAAAGTTAGAAATAATGTAATTGCCATATGAAGATTGACTGAATAAACTATGATACATACGATACTGTAGAAAATAATTCAGAAAATCTCCATGAACTAATGAGTGATTTTTCAAAATATATTATTAGCAGAATTTATCAAGATAGTTCACATTAGCAGATTAAGGGGAAAGATTTCATAATGTTATCAACACTGCAGAAAAAGTTTTCAGTTAAGTTTGAAATACAGCCTTGATTTTAAACAATTCTTGGCAAAGGACAGAAAAACATTCTTAACTTGATAAAACATGGCTACATGACACTTACAGCCCAAAATCATTTAATGGTGAATTTGAACAAAACAAGAGTGTCTATTACTTCTTTTTATCAGCATTGTTTTGGAAGCCCTAGCTACTGCACTAGGACAAGAAAAATGAAATATAAAAGGGGGGATGTTCTTTATTTGCATATTTATGAATATATAGAGAATATGCAAAAAAACCTATTCATAACTCATTAATAAGATAATGCAGTTCCTGGATATAAAATTTGTACAGACAAATCAATTCTATCTCAAACAAGTAATAGTTGCTTAGAAAATGAACTATTATAATATTTATAGTAGTATTAAATAATATCAAGGACCTTATTATAAATTCAACAAAAGAAATATAAGAATTTTATGTAGAAAATAAACATTTGTTGAAAGAAATAAAAGAATATCAAAAGGAAAAGGAAACTGGAACAATCTTGAAATTAGGGAAAAAGATGGAAGAGTGACTTAATAATTGTTATGGTTGGTGAGATGTTGAATTGTACATTCTCTTTTACTTTTTTCATTTCTCTCAATTGAATTGTTTATGAGAATGCATTTTATAAAAACAGTGAAGTCATTATTCTTTTTTTTCATTTGTTCATAATAGTTATTATTGACATTAGATTTATTTGGACTAATTATAAATGCATGGAATATAATTTGCTCCAATTCAGTCCCTTCACCCTCCCCATCCTCCCTCCCACTGTTCCCTTTCATCCACTTTACTGATCTATTTACATTTTTTAAAATTAGTATCTTATAGATATTCAAAATGATGAGTTTCATTATAGTATATTCACATATGTGCATTGGAAAATTAGTTTGGGTTTATTCCACAGTTTTTCCCTACCCACTCCCCATTCCCTTCTTTTTCTTTTACTGATTTTATTTTTTTAAATACACAACAATGGAGTCTATTACAATTTTTATTACACATATAGAGCACAATTTTTTATATCTTTGTATAAAGTATGTTCATGCCAATTCACGTTATACATGTACTTGTTTTTTTTTGCATTACAATTCTTATTACACATATATACCACAATTTTTCATATCTCTGTTTGTATATAAAGTAGGTTGACACCCAATTTGTGTCTTCAGACATGTACTTTGGATAATGATGTCCATCAATCACATTCATTTCACATTCATTAGGAGGCTAATCCCCTGCCTCCTCCCTTTCCCTCACTCCCCTCTTCCCTATCTAGAATCCAACTATTCATCCCATGTTCCTCCTCCCTACCCTATTATGAGTCAGCCTCCTTATATCAGAGAAAACATTTGGCATTTGTTTTTTGGGGATTGGCTAACTTCACTTAGCATTATCTTCTCCAACTTCATCCATTTACCTGTAAATGCCATGATTTATTCTCTTTTTAAAAAGTTCATTGAGTATAATATATATATATATATATATATATATATATATATATATATATATATATAACATTTTTTTAAAATCCATTCATCCACTGAAGGGCATGTAGGTTGGCTCCAGTTTAGCTATTGTGAATTGTGCTGCTATAAACATTGATGTGGCTGTGTCCCTGTAGTATGTTGTTTTTAAGTCCTTTGGGTATAGTCCAAGGAGAGGAATAGCTCAGTCAAATGGTGGTTCCATTCCCAGATTACCAAAGAATCTCCATACTGATTTGCAGATTGGCTGCACCAATTTGCAGTCCCAACAGCAATGTATGAGTGTGCCTTTTTCCCCACATCCTTGCCAACACTTATTGTTGTTTGTCTTCATAATAGCTGCCATTCTGACTATAGTTGTATCTTAGTATTGATTTACATTTCTCTGATTGCTAGAGATGTTGAAAATTTTTTCATATATTTGTTGATTGATTGTATATCCTCTTCTGAGAAGTGTTTGTTCAAGTCCTTGACCCATTTTTTGATTGGGTTACTTGTTTTTGTCAGGGCTTAGCTTTTTGAGTTCTTTATAAACCCTAGAGAGTAGTGCTCTATCTGATGTGTGAGGGGTAAAGATTTTCTCCCAGGATGTAGGCTCCCTGTTCACCTCACGGATTGTTTCTTTTGCTGAGAAAAAACTTTTTAGTTTGAATCCATCCCATTAATTGCTTCCTGGTTTTAATTCTTGTGCCATAGGAGTCTTATTAAGTAAGTTGGGGCCTAACACACATGATGAAGATTAGGGCCTACTTTTTTCTTCTGTTAGATGCAGAGTCTCTGGCTTAATTCCTAGGTCCTTGATCCATTTTGAGTTAAGTTTTGTGCATGGTGAGAGTTATGAGTTTAATTTCATTTTGTTGCATATAGATTTCCAGTTTTCCCAGCACCATTTGGTGAAAATGCTATCTTTTCTCCAGTGCATGTTTTTGGCACCTTTGTCTAAAATAAGATAATTGTAATTTTGTGGGTTAGTCTCTGTGTCCTCTATTCTGTACCATTGGTCTACCAGTCTGTTTTAGTGCCAATACCATGCTGTTTTTGTTACTGTTGCTCTGTAGTATATTTTAAGGTCTGGGATAGTGATGCCACCTACTTCACTCTTCCTGCTAAGGCTTGATTTAGCTATTCTGGTCTCTTATTTTTCCAGATGAATTTCATGATTGATTTTTCTATTTCTATGAGAAATTCCATTGAAATTTTGATTGGAATTGCATTAAATCTATATAGTGCTTTTGGTAGTATGGTCATTTTGATAATATTTTGATTTGAATTAACTTCAAACTTTTGAATTGAAGTGGGTAGGATAGTACCAGATTGCTTTGAAAGGAAATTGGATCAGTTATGGTCTGTCTTATAGGCTGTTTCTTAGAGCTGGCCTATATTCACCCTCATCTGATAGTTCTACTTAGAAATAGTGTGCCTTAATCAGATCAATATCTTATATGGGAGTGTTCCCCAGATTGTAGCTGTGATTTTTTTCCAGATGACCAGATTGTTTTTCTGAAAGTGAGCACATTTTTAGTCATGTTGATTAGTTGTTCTACATCACATTGCTATTGTTTCTAGGGTTAGCATTAATGATTCTAGGGTTAACACTAAAACCATCTATCTCAGAATAATTACAAATTTTGGGGTGGGTTTACGTCTTCTAAATCATGTCATCTAAAAATAATTGAGTCAGATGCTAATGAGATACTGCAGGAACAACTGCTGTTTTTCTGACAACTGATTGTGAAACCTTAAAACCTGCATACCTTGTCTTTATAAAGTGATGAGTATGCAAAATCTGGAAAGATATTCTATTTTTTTTAATATAGGTAGATATGACTGCCATTTATTTCCTATTTAGATATATTGACATTCATATGAAAATATGCAGGTCATTAGCCTATTATAATTTCACTATTTACTTTTAACTTGATGAGACATAAATAAAACTTTCATAGCACACAAGGTGGATATTTGATACACAGAACATAAAGATTTGTGAGGAGCTTTTTTGTGGGTTACATGTAGAACCCACATATTTTAATATTCACTATTTTAAATGAACAATGCATGAAGGGAATGCAATACTTGGCCTATTTTTAAACTAGTGTAAAACCTAATGATACCATCCGTTTGCTTTTTAAAACGAATAACAGTTATTTTAGCCCTTGCATTTCAAGAGATCTAGTCTTTAATTTTTCAGTTGTCTGTTAGGTCAGTTTTGTTTACTATATGAGTGTTAACAAAACTATATGAGCCTGAAAGAATTATCAACCAAATTTAGTCTTTTCTTTCATCTGGATTGGGTTAATTTCACAAGTGCAAAAATAGTTCAGTCTACAGTAGTTCTAGGAAATGAAGAATTTGCCTTAATAAAATGTTCACTCAACTGAAACTCTGAGTGGTCAAAATTTCCAGACTGTAAACTTCTCAAGAGAAGGGCCTCATCTTCTCCATGTCATGTAAACTTTCCAAGGTGCTTGGCAGCACTCTGTACCCTGTGGAATACTCAGTACCTTTTTGTTTGATGTTACTGATGTTTGATGTTGCTCCCTTAAAATCTACTATTAAAATGTAGCAAAACTGATACATTGTTCTTTCTGTTTTCTCATACTATAAAACATGTATATCAAAGTGATAATTTAAAAAAAAAACTTTTTTTTTTGGTTGTAGATGGACACAGTACCTTTATATTTATATGTGGTGCTGAGGATCAAACCCAGTGCCTCACATGCAACCCCAGCCCCTCAAAGTGATAATTTATATGAAGAAACATTTAGCATCCTTCACATAAGAATGCTTTTTTAACCTCTATTTATTTATGTGGTGCTGAGGATTAAACCCAGGGCCTTGCCTGTGCTAGGCAAGTACTCTACCACTGAGCCACAACCCCAGCTGCCACCAAAGAATGGGGTTATATGAAAAAAAGGATGCTTTGTATGAATGTCTGTTTCATCAGCATTAAACAAACTTAAATTGAACATTGTCATCAGCTTAGCTTTAATTCAGATCTGAATGACCAAACCTCCCCCCCCAAAAAAAAAGGTGATTTTATCTTGAAGCAATTAACACAAAGCAATCTGTATCTCACAAATTAGTTGTTTAAATTTCCTTTCTAGTGTGGGAGGGGATGAGTCACTGGACAATAATTACAACTATAGCAGTAATACTTTCAGGTTGAAACACTACTGCTTCACAAATGAAATGATTTTAGTAACTAAACTCAAACACAATTTGCTGGAGATGACTTCTAAAACTTTTGAGATACAAAAGTATAATTGAATCAAGGGACAGTATTCTCTACACAACCTGTATATGGGCAGCTACCTTGGGCTTTGCTACAGAAGTGGTACAATCAGATGGATGTAAGGCCAGGCAACTATGGGTGGGTTCAGAACTGCTCAGATAAACTACATAGAACGCATTATAACTTACTAATAGAATAAATACAAAAAAGGCTTTAGAGGGAAAACTACTGTTGCTTTGAATAAAATAATCTGCCTTTCCTTGAAAATCTATCTTCCTAGCTGACATCACCTTTATTTAAATGCTATTTTAAAATTAGGAGTTATAGTAACTTCAGCATTGCCTTGTGTCCTGTAGAGGTTGAAAGATACATTCAAAATGTGTTTGTGACTTAAATTTTATTTTAAATGGCATAAGCTATTATATGGTTTTCCTCTTACACACAGCTGCTGCTTCTAATATTAAATGGAGGTTATGTAGATTGAATTCTTCCTAAAGGACTCAAATTCTTTTTGATTCTGAGTTATCTTCAGTAGTTTAGAGATTTTGTTTCACAGAGATTTTGTTTCACACTGAAGCTTTTGCCCCTATTTTGAGAATACTTAGGGGACATAAAAAGAACAATGATATGTTATGTTCTAGGTTTCAACAATCCTATTACTTTCTAGAATTTAAAAGAATGGAAGAATCTGGTCTAGCAGTAAACAAAAGTACCAGGCTTTTATAATTTTATTTAAATCTTAAACCTCTTTAAAATGTACTGTTAAAATTGCAGTAATTAAAATTACAGTTCTGAAGAGCTAGTTCTTAGAAACATTGTTTTAAAGACAGTAGTTACAGATTCAGGACTTGCTTTAATTGATTTTTAAATAAAATATATTTGAGTATCTATCAAAAAAAAAGAATTTAATTCAGCCCATAGTTGCTGATTAAAGACATTATAAGCCTTAGAGTTTCATTCATTCTTAGAGGATTATACTTTTTTAATTTTTTTATCATATTCCTTGAAAATCAGTGGCAAGGTATGGAAAAGAGAAGAGTGTGTTGTGTACATTTTTAAAAAGAAATTTCCTAATTTTTTATAGACACAACATACCACCTTATATTTTACTGTTATAATGCAATAATGGCAAAAGCAGTAGAACTTCAGGTCAAACAATTCTTGCTACCAATGTAAACTCATTCTCAGAAAACCATTCTCACATGGTCAGTGGTTATAAAAAAGTACATGAATGTGCTACAAAAATAGAGCCACAAGACTTCTCACAAGTAAAAGAAATCCTTTGTAGAAGTCCACAGTTGACCAAGGTCCAGCCTCCTTAACAGTGAGCAACAGGGAATATGCTGACAAGTCACCATCTTCAGTTCTGAGAGTGAGTTGACATGCTTCCCCAATGGCACAAAGTCTCATGACGATCCAATGAATCAACAGACACTTGGGAAATATTAATACACATTTTTTATGAACTATTACAACAAAGAACTTCAGCAACCTCAAAATAGGCAGCAGTGTTTTTATCAGCTTTGTCACTGGCTACAAGAGATGGCACCACTGGTATCGATCTCTGCAGCTGATATTCAGAAGAAATGTTGGCCAAAGGTGTGTAGATGCTGGTGTACTGGGGCAAACTTGGTAACACGTTTATGTATGTTGGTGGTGTCTGGGTGATGTCAAATCCCTGAAAAGGAAGATATGTACAGTATCCTGTGACCAAGTGAGATTGAGTCCAATAGGTTGGTTTCCCATCCTAGGGAACTGGTTTGAGAGAATGAGAGGGGACTTGTTTGTGATTTACATCCTCAGAGACTGATATGGGAGAATCAGAAGATACCCCTTGGGGTTTCTCATTCTCAGAAACTGGACTGGAATAACTATCAGGTACTGATTTGGGTGTAATGTCTTCACAAGTTGGTTTGGGAGAATCAGCAGACACAGGTTTGGGCTTCACATCCTCAGAAACTGGTGCTGAAGACAAATCAGACACTGGTTTGGACTTTACATCTGGTTTAAATTCCCTAGCAGTTGGAATCAGTGGTAGTTTGACTTGTAAATACTCTCCTGTTTTTGAAATTTCTTCCACTTTTGTTTTAATGTTTTTCTTCTTTCTTTTTTTCTTAAGTCGCAATGCAACTTTTTTAAATGCAATACAGTTGTCAATCACAACAAAACGAGGACATCCCAGGAGAAAAGATTTTAAACCTCCTGCTTTTTCTAGTATCTAGTATGAGTTTATTCTGGGAAAAACTCATATTCTTCAGAGAACATCTTGTTACTCATATCCAAGGGACCATGTTCCTCCAACAACTGAGAGAAATAACTTGGAAAAAATTTACATTTACATAAGTTACTAAGCGGAAGTACTTGCACATATTTATTTTTATAAAAGTTTATTCTCCCAAAGCAAAATACAATTTTACATCTCACTGACCTCAAATGGTCTCCAAAGACAAATAAAAGGTTAAGTATAATCAATATTACAATAAATAAAACTGTCTACCCCTTAGAAAATAATCCTCTAAAGCTTTTTTTTTTTGGGGGGGGGGAGCCAAAGGAAATCAAAGTTATTTTTAAATTTTAATTATATAATTATGCAATCTCTTTAAAAAGCAATGAACAAGCAAAATTTATTCAGAAATACCATGGTCAATAACAAGAATGTCACAAGAGAAGAGAAAAATCAAATCTTTAAAAATCCTATCTCAATTTTCATACAGCGCAATGATTCACAAGGAAAAGTAAACTGCTCTTATAATTCAGCAATGAGGTACCAATCACAAAGGGGATGGACTCCGATCCAAGTAATAATTACCAAGTAGCTAGGAAGTCACAATTCTGAAGAATATGTAATTCTTCTCATTTAAGTTTGACTCAGTGATACTCTTTAATATTTGTTATGGTGAACAAAACTACATAGTCCAATGAATGTTTTAGTTTTTTTTAAAAAGAGTCTATATACCATTCTACTGTTGAAAAATACCCACCATATGTAATTAGGTAAAAAAAAGCAAATGACAAGCTAAGTAACTTAGGGCCTTACTAAGTTGCTGAGGCTGACCTCAAAACTTGCAATCCTCCTGCCTCAGCCTATGAGTTGCTGGGGTTATAGATGTGTGCCACTCTGTCTGGCTAGAAAAAAAATCTTCAAAGAAAAAAAAAACAGTCCATGTTTTTTCTAATGCTAAGCAGCAATGAATTTTTCATATATGCAAGCAGAACAAAATTTAATTCGACAAGGATTTTTAAGCTCAAATAGAAATGGTACTATAACCAAACTATGAAGAACATTTTTATAGTTACTATTATTTGAAAAATACAAAATGAATTTTTACTCTATATTTAGACTTTTCTAGTCTTAGTATATACAGGGTCCAAAATAGCACAAATATGATTTTTTTCATAATCTAGTGTTTTACAAGGGTTAGAATCAAATCTCTCAAGAGTGCACATTAGTACTGGTGTGGCTGTTTAGTAAAGATGAAAGAAGTTATAATGAAAGATGCTAAATACACTGAGATGATGAGGCTCAACATCATTTCAGTTTCTGCAGTTTAAGAGATTTCTCTTCTCTTTCAATATCTGGCCCCCCTCAAATACCTCAGACTCTAAAAGGGATAGTATTCCTATACCTAACCAGAGATGAAGTAGTAGACACACATATAAGAGTAAAAAATAATAATAAAGTCAATTACATCAGGGATATTAATAGTTGTTGTGCATATATATATATATATATATATATATATATAAATGTTACTCTGTGTATATACAACATTTACATAATTTGATGATCATCACTATTATCTCAAGTGGTCAAAGAAGGACATGCAGAATGCCAGGGCATGTCACCATCAGCACAGAGGAAACAACAAGGATGGGAAAGACATTTCCAAGGACATTCCCATTCTGCTATTCTGAGAGTACCCTTTGAAAATCATGTTCATGATTCTTATTTCAAAACATCACCTTCATGTGTAATACACTGTAAAACTACCAACGATCACCTTGACTCTCCTCTATGCTGCAGGGCTACATGAGACCTCTGCCCTATACTTTCCTCAAATCTGCAACAGTACTTAACCTTATGTGGCTAATAAATCTCAGCTAACACTACTGAGGTGCTATTAGGAAACAATAAAGGCAAAGTACCTGTTTCAACTACATAAATCCTAAAATGTTACAAAGGGCCTTTAAAAAGAAATTAGGCTAAATTCCTATTTTAAGATGTTACACAATGGGGCTGGGGTTGTGGCTCAGCGGTAGAGCTATCGCCTCGCACATGAGAGACCCTGGGTTCAATCCTCTGCACCACATAAGAATAAATAAGTGAAATAAAGGTATTGTTTCCAACTACAAATAAAAAAAATAAATATTAAAAAAAATGTTACACTAAAGTCAAGAAAAGCTTAATTTGTAGTAGTTAACCCCGTATTCTTGACTCCTTGTCCAATATTTTTCTACTCAACATTCTTTTCAAATATAAAAGTTTAATTTTAATTTCCTTTTATAATTAGACAATAAAATAAGCCATCATATGTTTACTTTTTTAAATTTGGTACCAGGGATTGAACTCAGGACGATTAACCATTGAGCCACATCCCAACCCTTTTTACTTTTTATTTTGAGACAGGATCTCCCTAAGTTTCTCAGGGCTACACTAAGTTGCTGAGTCTGGCCTTGAACTTGCCATCCTCCTGCCTCAGCCTCCTGAACCTCCAGAATGTTAGCTGTGCACCACCACACCCAGTTTACTTTAGAAATTTCAAGAATTAGGTTTTAAGATATACCTTCCTATAACTTCTATGTTTTCTACTATGATAAGATATAAATTTTATCTCAAAAATAAAAAAAAACAAATCAGTCTACTTTTTTCTCATAAATCTGTTTAATTTCTTCCCACTTCAGTGGCAATAAATTCTTTAAGAAAGAAGCTACTAAAAACTACATATTTTAGCTTCAGTTTTGGATGCTTGAAGCAAATTCCAAGATATTTTAAGAATACCAGTGTAATTTTATAAGTAAATATTTTGTCATCTAGGAGTCCTATGGAAATATGATTTGCTCAGTATTTCAATTCTAAGGAAAAATCACAAAAACGAAACCCAATTTTAACTAGACTGAATGGCAATAATGGGTTGAAGAAAAAAAGAAGAAATGACCATAGTATGAATGAGTGACAGAATTTTCAGGAAAATAGTTAGTTTTAAAATTAATTTCTTAATAGAGATCCTAACCCTCAATTTCTTAAACAAAGCCTTGTGTACTGCTTATTAATGCCAATCTCAGAATGGTAAGCGGTTCCCTAGATTTTATCCACCCTACTCAAACTTCAATTGTTAAATTTTGCATTCATATTTTCAATCCTAAAGTAACTCACACCCAGTCACTTAAAAAGGAAAGTATGTTGGGGCTGAGGTTGTGGCTCAGCAATACCACACTTGCCTGAGGTATGTGAGGTGCTGGATTCGATTCTCAGCACCGCATATAAATAAATAAAATAAAAGTCTATCAACAAATAAAAAAATATTTTTTTTTAAAAAAAGGAAAGTATGTTTCTCTTTTGCATCATTTTCAGGAAGTCCAGTCTCTAATAGAAGACAGGATTCTGTATTTGTACTATTAACACAGCTGAACAATTATAATCCAAGCTGAAGTACTAATAGTATCCTAGGATTCTTTTCCCCAATAAAAAGGGTAATACTTCACCAAGCTACATAATTGAGATGCCAATTGAGATGCTGCATTTTGAGATGCCAAGCCACTGCATCCTTCAACATAAGAACAATGAGACCAAATAATCATATTATTCTGTCAAATGAATACCTAGGAATTCATGATAAAAATATTATAGCTGAAAGCTTTGTTTATCGTTTCTATCGAGACATACCAGAACAATTTTAGAAGTATCTATATTAGCAATTCTAACTGTCAAAACCAAAGATTAGTATGACCCTAAATTTAATAATTAAAAATCCTCAATTAACTACATGTAATATGTGGCAAATGTTCTCAGAATATTCTTCCCCAGAGATTGTGAACCAATAAATGAGTACTGTAAAAAAAAATGACTTTTGATTTTTAATTGGCAGTCTTAGTATAAGGAATATTAGTTGTAGCAATATTAATCTACTTACTCATACAGAGTTGAGCATTTTTGTTTTGGGTTAATATCCCATATTTTCTTATTGCAGACAACATATTCATTACTGTGCTGGTCATAGAGAGCTTCAAATTCTTCTACATTTTGCCGAAGATGGTTAGGCACAGCAAATGGGCCTGCAGAATCTGAATTGCGTCTTCTAATTAAAATAATTTTGTTAATAATAAACTTTTGGATAGGCTAGGTGAACTTTTAATGGAAAAAAACAACATGATGGTAACGAACATATGACTTGATTTTATGTGGAAGGAAAGTACTACCAGAGAGCTTAGTGTGGAAAAGATACCCTTCATAATTATAGTCAAGAAACATTATATCTGACATTCTAAGTAAGCACTTTTAATTTAGCCCTAAACCAAGCACATTTTCCTGCAGCTCCAGTTTAAAAAAAAATCAATGTTGTATTAATTGTAACTTGTTAAAGGGTTGAGAGACAAATGAAGATCTTATAATTGCTATTAATTTAAGTGATATTGAGACTGGTAAAAAGTACTAATTAAAAGATTTTTTTTAAAAGGAATATGAGGGCTGGGGTTGTGGCTCAGAGGTAAAGTGCTTGCCTAGCATGCGTGAGGCACTGGGTTCGATCCTTAGCACCACATAAAGTAAAAAATAAAGACACTGTGTCCACCTATAATTAAAAATAAATAAAAAATATTTTTAAAAAAGAATATGAGATTTTAGTACTTTCAAAAGATACAGTAGATTGAGTGTGGGACCTAAACCAGACAGTATGGTTTAAATCCTGGCTCTGCTATTTATATAAGCCTTGTGCCTGGAGCAAGTCATTCAACTACAACTGCCTGAGTTTCTTTATTTATACTATGGACACAATATCAGTACTTATATCTTAGAGTGGAGGAATGGATTAAATTAATTTATATATGTAAATGCCTTAGAGTATTGCCTCATACATATTTGTTCATTTCAATGGAGACTGTTATATTATGATCTATATGTCTGTGTTCCCCAAAAACTCATAGGTCATGAGGGCAAAGACATGATGAATGGGATTTGTACCTTTACAAAAGTATCTTTAGAAAGCTGCCTTATTTTTATGGTTTAGACATGATGTGTCCCACAAAATCTCACATGTGAGACAATGCAAGAAAGTTTTGAGGTAAAATGATTGGGGTCTGAGAGCCTTACTGGTTTCCTCTACCACCTCCTTCCACCATGATGTGCTGCCTCTGGTACAGAACAATGAAGCTGATGTCAATGGACTGAGACCTCTGAAACCATGACCCCCAAATAAACTTTTCCTCCTTTAAAATTGTTCTTGTTAGATCTTTTGGTCACAGCAGCAAAAATGCTGACTAAAACACTTGTCCATGTATCATGTGAGAAAAAAGTGAGAAGGTACCATCTATGAACCACACCCTCATGAGACAACAGATAGGTCAGCTCTTTGATCCTGAATTTCTTAGCCTAAAGAACTGAGAAAAGCCAAATTGTGAAAAGTAAATTTCTGTTGTTTGTAAGCCCCTCAGTTTATGGTATATTGTTCTGGCAGCCCAAATGGACAAAGACTGGATCTTAATTCCTCTACTTAGAGAATTCATGAAAATGAGTGCAATTTTTTTAAGAGAGAGGGGGGGGAAGAGGGGAGAGAGAATTTTTTAATATTTATTTTTTAGTTTTTGGTGGACACAAAATCTTTATTTTATTTTTTATATGGTGTTGAGGATCGAACCAAGCACCCCGTGCATGCCAGGCAAGCGCGTTACTGCTTGAGCCACATCCCCAGCCCCAATGAGCGCAAATTTTAACTGTTCTTTTTCTTTTTTTGGTGCTAGGGATCGAACCCAGGGCCTTGTGCATGCAAGGCAAGCACTCTACCAACTGAGCTGTATCCCCAGCCCCTGTTCTTCTTCTTCATTTTTTAAAATATTTTTTTTAGTTGTAGATAGACACAATACCTTTATTTATTTTTATGTGGTGCTGAGGATTGAACCCTGTGCCTCACAAATTTGAGGCAAGTACTCTACCACTGAGCCACAACCCCAGCCCAAGTTTTAACTGTTCTTAAACTCCCTAAGAAATGTGAGCTTCTTTGTTTGGTATTATCAGTTTCTTTAAAAACTGATAAAGTTAAACCATAACATCATATATAGATTCCAAAATAGCTTCTTTCTCCTATTATAGTAGCATTAGTTAATTATCAATAGGACAATCTCTTTACTGAATACTTTAAAGGACATTTTCTAGACATTTTTCTAGGGATTTCCCATAGTGCCCTGAACACAGTGCGTCCTCAATATATGCTTACTGAATAAATCACCATTCCTGAGACTTTAACTCTTAAGAATTCTTAATGACAAGCCATGCTATTAATTCAATTGAGATATATTATATCAGGTTGTCAATAAGTAAATCTTTAAAAATGAAAGGGAAATAAAACACAAGTTTAGAGCACATTAAATTAACATGCCTTATCAAGTGAAAAGCATGTGAGTTATAATGAGGCAAAATTCTAACAATCATACTTACTTATAATCTTCACCTGAACTGATAGTCTCATTATTTGGTGTTACTGTAGTTGTTCCAGACCCAAATAACATTGGCTGGTTTAAAAGAAAAAAAAATGACAATGACATCTAATTTAAAAGTCTATGAAAGAAAAACATTATCATTAAAATTTATAAACATTTGTATAATATTTAAAGCCTATTTTTAATATTTAAAACAATATTTAAATAATATTTAAAACAATATGAAAAACCTATCCAAATTTTCTTATAAATAGGAACACATAGTAATATAAGTTTCAATGGCCAGAAATAAATTCAAATTAACATTTGGGATAGTTTCCAGTCCTCCAAAAAACTTTAAATGTCACTTAAATTTCCATATTAGTTAAAGACACATGGTCAAAGGCACAAGGAATCTTATACTGGAATTCCAAGCTGCCTGCATCCTCCTCGAACACTTGCTCATTCTCTCTACCCCTGTTCCTCTTTTGCCCCCAAGACATGCTGAAACCAAGAGGAATGCACTATGATGCTGAAATAATGAGAATAGAGCCACAGGTGAAAAGGAAAAGTTCCCATCAATTCTAAGACTGATATGATGACAAGAATTCATCATTCTTATTTGAATATTTTAGATAATAAATATTTAAATAAATAAGTCCAACAAGAGCTTTTGAATACTAGAAACCAATATCTTATCTGCTCTTATATGAGATATAGAAAACAATATCTTATATATTCTTATCTCTCCCTAAAATTCAGCACAGAAATAATAATAAATAATTATTAAAGATTTACTACCTAATAAGCAAAGGTTATTATAACAGGCACAGGAAAGTCAAATAACTTGCTCAAGGTCACAGAAAATAATTGGTAGAACCAAGACAGGAACTCTACCCTATGGCTATCCATAATAGAGTACTACATTATATTTTTACTCAGAAATATCTATAAAATATAAATAACTATAAAGATTAAGAGTTTCTTTCAAGAGTTATTTATGTGCAACATGAACCTTAAATTTCCTCAAAATGTAGAAGACTGCCAAAATAGACTGAACCCTAGAAAGTCTTTCTCTACAAAATGTTTCATAATACTGCAAGAATTGCTTATTTCTGGGCTGGGGATGTGGCTCAAGCGGTAGTGCGCTCACCTGGCATGCGTGTGGCCCGGGTTCGATCCTCAGCACCACATACAAACAAAGATGTTGTGTCCACCGAGAACTAAAAAAAAAATAAATATTAAAAATTCTCTCTCTTTCTCTCTTTCACTCTCTCTTAAAAAAAAAATTGCTTATTTCTAACTTATATATCCATTTTTGAGAGTCTGGGCAGGAATTAATTCAGAAAATATTCCACACCTTTGTGTCTTTTGGCTTCTTTTTCTTGCCTTTGTTTTTAACCTTGGTAGAACTGAACTGAAAAATGTGTGGGGGGGGACAAAACAAAACAATGAACACTCAAATAACAGCATTATGTATGTCAACATAAACAAACCACATTAAGTTTCACAGACTAATCATCAGTTTTATGTATATAAAATGTTGTATATCAGCCCAAGTGCTATGGCTTATAATAAAAAAGAAGAAAAGGCTTAATAATGCCAAATGTTATGATTAAAATTAAATTGTCCTAACATTTTAATCTCATTTTCAACAGGGCTTATGTTATTCTAAATAATTAACTAAACTTTTAAGTAATTCTGATTATGTGCTATAATAGCATTTAATGATATCCCTTTTACTAAGCAAACAGATGTTCCACACCCAGCCAGATAATGGGGCACAAAGAGTGAAAGGAGCAGTATTAATTTCTCTATATGGGTATGTTAGCTGTACTTCCATACTTAGCAGGGCAAAATCTGATAGAGCTGAGTAAGACAGAATTCCATATATTTGATCCTGAAAACTGATAAGCAAGTATCTTTCTCTTTGAAAACTGCCACAGTGCTATCCTTTTCATTATTTAATCATGTTTCTCAAATGAAGAATTTCTGGCCTGCCAGAAAGAATAAAATACAACCACAAGTTGTCAAGGAAAACAACTCTTGAATTACTCTTAAGTTAAACTCATGTTGGAGCTAAGTGAAACAAAGTCCCTTTATTTTCCTTCAGCACAAAAATACCACAATTTTTTTCTCAACTAAAGAACTTTTCCTTTTCTCCTTCTAATATTAACATTTATTAGTTGTAAAACTTTATGGAAAGTATTTAACTTAAGCCTCAGAGTTTGCTGAGGAATGCCCCATTCCTAAGAGGATGAGTGGAAATAACTTTCTAATGAAATGGCAGACATATTCAGAAATCCTCTCAATTTGGTTCTGAAATGCTACCTGTGATGTAAGCAAATACTGGCCTCGTTGTTCCTCTTCTCCTTTGGCTAATGCAAATTAGAACATATGATTTAAAGTGGTCAAGTAGCTTACTGGAGCTTCACCACTATCTTGTTTCCTTAATACAGTACAGCGGCTATCTGTAGAACAGAAGGTTCTATGAGGAAACTAAATATTTACATTACCATATAATATACTGAAGTCTTAAAACTACCTCAAGACCATTATCACAGACTATATTCTATTCCTTATTTGGCTCTGATAAACGTTTAGTTTAAAAACCAAGGGTAGTAATGTAGTGGGGCAGGTGGCTCACTCTTATAATCCTAGTTATTAGGGAGGCTGAGGCAGAAGAATCACAAGTTAAAGGCTAGGGCAACTTAGTGAGACCCTATCTCAAAATTTTTAAAAAAGGGGTTGTAGGTGTAGCTCAGTGATTGAGGAACTGCCTAACATATGCAGGGTTTGGGGTTCAATCCCTGGCACTGCAAACAAAACAAATCCAAGGGCAAAATGACTAACTAAACATAATGTTACAGGTATGACAAATAAGATGTCAAAAAACCTGATGAAATAATAGTCTTCAGTCAAGAGGCCCAAGGGGAGTTAGAGAGGGCTTTGGGGAAGAGAAGAAATTTAAGTTAGACTTGGAATAAACAGGCAAAGGGAAAGCTGTGGCTAGAGCTGCATAAGCAATGGCAAGAGGCATGAAAGCACAAGACAGGTCTGGATATAGCAGCAGTAGGTGTAAGCTCAGAGGGCAGCTAGAGAAAGTGCAGAGAGATGGTGAATGTAATCTGCAGGCAGAACTAATATTTCCTTTGCAGAAAGCTTTCAGTAACAGATATTCTACAGGAGTCAGAGGAAAATTACAGGCATGAAAGCCAGTTTGGAGACTTCTGTAATGGTCTAATCATGGAAAGAGAATTAAGGTCTTGTCTTGGCTTAGGAAAATGAGATGCATAGGAAAGGACAAATTAAAGATAAAGCTTACTTGGACCTGGTGACAAACTAGTTAATACTAGTAATAGGGAACAGAACTAGTAATAGGGAAAAGAATAAAGGCTAATTTTAAGTTTTTTTGCTTAAAAATTAGATTTACGACAATGATCACTGTAAGGTCCTTGCTTATAGTGGACAATCAATGGTCACTTCCCCAGACATCTGGATGGCCATCCTAAGGGACAGTCACCATTTTCCGGCTTCCTCATACCAACCCAACCCTTCACCACCCCACATTCTTTCCCACCCAAGGGCGTACCAACCCCACCCATAACAGTCCACATTAGGACCCACCTGGCTCTAATCCCTGAGCCTCTCCCAGGAAAGTCTTGAAATCTAAGCCTGTGTTGCCCCTTTCCTTCTATGGAGAGATGGCCTTTATTTATCAGCTCTGACAAACAAAATCACATATGTATCTCTGTCTGGTCTCCATATTTCATTTATTGCTCTCCCGTCTGCCGGTTCCTCACTTTCCTTTCATTGGTGCCGAAACCCGGGATCAGGTTCCCCAGAGTGCCTGCTCCCCTCTTTGAGGGTCACTGAGCATCCTTGAGCCCCGAACTGGATTCCATCATGGGACCAGGCCCTCTATTCTGCCAAACGCCCTCTCTGCACACCATCAGACATTTCAGGAAAGACCCATGTCTCCAGTCAACCTAAATGACCTACAGGTCCTGGAAAGTGACTGTTGATCATCTAGCACTCCCAGGGTTACTGGGTGGTTGGGGGCACCCTCAGCCACAGCTTTCACAGCTATGATCCCTACTGTTGACCTCAGAAAAGTCTTGAACCCCAAACCTGTGTTGCCTATCTCTGTCTATGGAGAGATGGCCTTTATTTTTCGGCTCCACCAAACACTTTTCTGTGTGTATCTCTGCCTTGTCACCGCCTTTCATTTCTCACTCTCCCATCTCCCTGTTCTTAGCTTTCCTTCCAGTCACTAACAAAAGTTTAGGAAAAACAAGTCTTTGAGATGTGGTAAGTGGGTTTAGTCATGTTGCTTTGCAAGGGCCTTTAGCTGACTACACAGAAATTGTCTAGGAAAACATGCATCCAGATTTCAGAAGTGAAACTTGAGTCCCAATAATCATGTCATTGGTGGAATTATTGAATACCCTGATATAAAAGATCAGTGGATTTTAAAAAGTTAATACTATCCTTCTTTTAAATAATAAGACATAATACTCAAAATGTCTGGGGTGAGGGTGGGAGACACAGCTACTAGAGTTGAAAATCTGTTGAGATCACCATAAATTTGATTGGTAGCTTCTGACTCCATGGATGACAGCAGTCAAACTGGCAGCCAGATGTTCTGAGTATTTTAGGTATAGAACATAAGAATTGGGAAGAGTGGTCACTAAGAGAAAACTGTCTTTTGTAGTGGTCCTGTTGTGTGACTCAACATACACTGGGTTTTGTAGGCTTAGTTTCAAGATAAAATTTATTACCAATAGCAATAACTGATGGCACTAAATTCAGAATATCAAGTAGCACGTCACCTCCCATTAGAAATCAGTATCCTGGAAAGACAACACCATCTATATGCAAATGTTCATTTTGCTAAGAACCAAAACAAAAGCAAGCTTTTCAGTTTTTTATACTGTGTTTGAACTTTATAATGTGTGACACTGTTATACAAGGTCAGATTTTTAAATCAAATGGCATTAAATTTGAATCTAACTTCTAACAACATACAGAGGAGACTGATAAAGAAAAAAGGAGAGAAGACTATTAGGGTGCACACACAGAATGAAAGATAAAAACATTAAAAATTAAGAATATTAGAATTTTGAAGTAAAACAGGATCAGAGATCACTGGCTCCAAATCATTTCATTTTTTTAAGGATAAGGAAACTAAAATCCAAGAGAAGCCTAAGAAATTAACTGCTAATTAGTCTACTGTGTCAAACTGGACTCCATGCAGTTATCCAAACAGGCCTCTCAGCTCCCCTCTAAGCCACCTCTCTAAGGCCCAACTTCCACCTGTCCAATTCTACTTCCACTTTTACAGGCTTTCATAGGCCATCTCAAGATTCTATCCCTGCTCCACAGCTTTCTTCTAACAGGGAGAACCCAGTGCTGAGTTTTTCCTCCGAAGCCCTCAGCACTTTCATGCTCTCTCATCAATCATCTTTTCCAAGTGAACTGATTGTACTATAATAATTCTCACATTAAGTATTTATAGGAGCAGCTCCTTTGCAGATATTTTCTTTAAGATTAAATACAATATAAATCCAAGCTTGGTCCACATACCCATTATATCAAAGAATTCATCTAAAGCACTATGCAATGCTGGGAACTTGTCTCTGTGTTCTTCCAACAGCCATATTAAACAACGTGCTTCTTTTAATGACACTGGTTCACAGAAGTAATCAAGTTGCTTTCCTTCTATAGAGGCTAGTTTATGGCCATATTTCTCACTCCAGAGGAACGTCATGATGCTAAAATCAAGCTCCTTAAGAGATGCTCCATATCGAGAAAAAAAAGGTCCCACTGCATCTAAGCCTACAATGAAAACAAAATACAAATCACAAATGGGAAAAAATTTTTACTGTAAAATTATGTGGAGTTTCACATCTTTGAAAGTGGTTCCATTATAGTTTGCTTATATTTTCAGTGAAAATATTCCAATACTTGAAAACAGACTTGTTTGAGTTATTATGCATTTGTAGAAACACACAGAACACTAATATACTAAAATGCAATAATTTTCAGTATGGTAAGCCAAAGACTTCTATCATTACAAATATCTTTTTTGCACTTAGGAGATGACAAAATGACATTAAATTGCTTAAGAAAAATACTATGTTTTTGACTAATGTATAATAACTTTTCATTCTAACTGATAAACTAGTAAGATTTTATAATGTCTTTTTATGTATATTCCATAGCAACCAAACATCAATAACATGCAAAATTTTGCCTAACTGCTTTTAATTCTTCCTCCAATACCTCCAAGAACTGCTCCTTATCTTCCAAAATATCATGGTTCCTCATCATGATACAAAAATCAAGGTGGTCACTATTCCTGTTTTCTTTTTTAATATTTTTAGTTGTAGATGTACACATAACTTTATTTTTTTACATGGTGGTGAGGATTGAATCCAGGGCCTCAAACATGCAAGCCAAATGCTCTACCCCTTGAGCCACAACCCCAGCCCATTATTCCTGTTTTTACTCCCTGTTCTCCACATCAGAAAATAGGGTGGCTGCAACCTCATAAATTCTCACTGAAAGGATGGTGAATCTTCGTTCCTTCCTAACACAGCCACCAAAAAGCAAAGAGGAAATTCATACAAATTCCTCATCATACCTCTAAATACAGCACTGTCAACCATGCATGGGCCTGAAGTTCTCAAATCAGTAAATGGAGCAGCGATTACTAAAGTCAAAATTACCCTGGATTGCTCACTGCTATTTCTTTCAGATGAAATAGCTTACAAAGGACATGCTGCATGAGAAATTAGCATAAAACACCAGAATGGGTGGCCACATAAAATATTCATAGAACAAAATATCCAAAGAAACCTCCAGTTAAGAAATACATTCACATTCCCTATCCAGTCTCATGTGCAGGCATGTGCTCCAGGAAGGGGGTGTAGGCCAACCATAGTACTACTAAAACTAATATTCTCCTACTTGTGCTCTGCTATTTCTTTCTCCCTCCATCTTTTGCTGAACATATAAACTGGCCTCTCTTGTGTCAAATATTCACGATGTGACTTCTGGAATTGGAAATTGCTTGCTTTAATTAAATGTATGTGAGTTTACATCAGGGCTATAATAACATCTTTACTAATTAACAACCTTGAGCTAATTTTATACTTTAGTATATATACAAACTTATTAAAGTGATACCTTTACTCCTCAGAATATACATGGGTTATATCACAAGACATAGTCATATTTTCCTGCCAGTCAGCTGCAAGACTGCATTTACCTGAAAAAACACTGACTGGCATTCTTCCAATGTAGTCTAAACTATAAGGCCCACTTCTCCAGTTGTGACTCTATCCTCTATGGAAGATTAAAGTGTTAAGTGAGAACTTATGAATTTACTTTTCTATTGGACATTATCGGCAATCTTATCACTTAAGAGTGATTTTCTGAGACCAGAAACTTATTAAGACCTATGCTCAGAGCAGGAATATGCCAAGCTTGCTGCCATCTGACTTTCTACCAACAGAAATTGACCTGAATCTTCTTTGAAACCCTTAAATTCTACTAACTGCATTTCTGTAAAAACTCAAAAAGATGGGGGTAGCTGGTAGAAGCTGGGAAGGTGCTATTCTTGGGTCTGAGAGCACTACTCTCTTTCCTGTGGCCTCCCGTAGAATTTTGTCAATAGCTGCCAGATGAATCAACAATCATGCTAGCCCAGTTGCCGTAATATATAGCATCTTGGGAGGTACCCAAAGCATCCTTACTTGTGTTAGACAGCTACCATACCTGAGGGCTCATTCTGCAGTCCTGTATGGCCTTGGGCAAGAAGCCTGAATGGGAGGTAGGGGATGTCTTCCACATCCTTCCCTTGTGATTCAAAACCACCTACTTGAACCCCAGGGTACATTTCTTCTCATCCTTCAATATAGATTTGCCTGAGGTGCTCCTAAACAATGAGTCCCATCTGCTTGTCCTAATTTTTCTTCCCAGAATCTTAATCTTTCTCAACAAGGCTATTGAGGCGCACAATCCCAGAAGGCACTCAATAGCTCCTAGGTTCCAGGGTGTGTTGGTTACACAGAGTAGTGTCTAGTACTCACAAATGTTTAGTATAATACAAGTCTAGATTTCCCTACTGACTGATTTTTATTTTGTTTAGATCTTTTTAAAAAAACATACTGTTCCCTTCTATAGAATAACCTAAAAATTATGTGTGGATGGTAGTATTTTTCACCATACACGTGTATTCCACATTTAAAATATCATAAAAGATAAGATAGGAAGATAAAAAGACCTACATTTATCCTTCCTACCAGACTAGAATATAAAGGGACATACCAAAGCTATTAAGTTTCTGGATCCAGGTAGCTAATTTGGGTTCCACTTCTTTAAGCTCACTCAAAACATGAAGAAATACCCTTGTGTTTACTCTATTCTTTTCTTGAATCAAGTGACGAATGACATAGTCCACTGCTTCATTGAGGAAATTTCTGCTAGAAAAACACATTGTATAGTCTTCTGTGCTCAAAACTTTCCAAGAAAGCAATTCTTTGAGAAGCTTGGAAGGGTTCAGTATACCTGATTTAATCTTGTCAGCATACTGCTTTATGCACTGCAGAATTCTGTCATCAATGAACTGACAATTCTGACTACTGTCTACAGTTTCTAGGAATAAATAACAAAGGTTAAAGTGATAAATTACACTAATTTGCAAGGGCATAACTTAGAAAGAAATAACGTAACATTATATTATATCATAAGATACAATTAAGATTGATTGCTTTATTTTACACAGACAACTCAAGAAACTTTAAATTAGGAATATAAATATTTAACAATACTTCTATATTCTCTTCATTTCACACCATTCATGTAATAGCATCTAAAATTTTATTTCCTCTAAAATACTTTTTTCCCTCAACAATCCCAACCCAATCTCATCACCTCCAAAATATTTTTAGTTCTTAAACATGCAAAATTAAAATACATTCACAAAGTTAAAAATACATTTTTCAGTAGCAAAGATAATTATGATCAATCTGTAAAACAGTACTGGTATATTAGATAAAAAAAAAGACAGCAAGTGGTAACTATTTCATTTTGGAAATCCAGGCACAATGTAGAAAACTGAGAAAACTTACTTCAACTTAAAACTAAAAATAAATATACTGGTTAAGATGTCTACAGAAATAGTAAAATCACCTATGAGACATCCCCATGTTATTAGAGAATGAAAATACAAGCTGGGCAAGGCAATCTCTATGATACCTTTTATGAACTGCCTCTTTATTTCAACTATTCCAGACAATTAGTAGTTAATTTACAGTTCAATATTTTGGAACTTAAATTCACATAGCAGATTGTACAATGCACTGTCAAACATACAATATGCAGGTCAGATATTATGTTCCAATTCAGTTTGAAGAAGAGGAAACAGACACAGTTTGCCTAGAGTTAGCAGCAGGACAGCATGTGAATCGCTGTGTACTGCTTCTAAAATGATATTCTTCACACCAATCCCTTCACTATCTAAGAATAATAGAAGACAAAGATGCTAACTGAATTCTATATTTTAGTGATAGTATGAAAATACTAACTGAAATCTATACTTCAATTAAATAATAATATGAGCCTTATAATTCTGTATTTGTACGTTTAAGCAAATGCATATTATTCTTATCATGTTTGGACTTCTGCATACCTTTCTGTTCTTCGTTTTTGGGTGGATTACTTTCTCTTAAGTCCTCTTCCATTCTTTCTTGTGCTAATTTTTTTGCTTCTTGTTTTTGGATCTTTCTTTTCAATTTTCTGTCTTCTTTCAGTCTTAGCTTCTCTAGGCTGATAAACATTTACAATTAGTGATAATTTACCTTTGTTAATTGCTCAATGAACTACTTTCTGTTGCCTACTATAGAAATACATTCTCCAATAGGCTGTGACTTTTAATTAAGAAAGCTATGTATAATTTGTATAGATGTTATTTCCATGTACATAATGTATATAAATTACTGTGTAGGGTAAATAAGAATAGTACATGTACTCTGCAAGCAAGATCCCATAATAAAATACTATTTTCACCCCAATAACAACATGGGAATTTGGTTGATTTGGTTACACTGATTCCTTTTCAACAAATAATTCTATACATCTTTTCTTTTGGTTTTTCTTGGTCACAAATTATAAGAAAAAAAATCAATTTTTAGGATGAAAAACAAGAAGCAGGACCGAAAAGAAAAGAAAAAAGGATTGGAATTATTTGATCTGAACAGAAAGATACAGAGGTGAATAATTTTGACAATACACTAAGTATTTCAAGGTAAGAAATAGTCATTGGTTCAAAATGTTTAAAATGGAGAAACATAAAAAAGCAAAAATGCTTTTGAAATTAAAAGCCAAAAGCTAACTATATAATTTTTGTTAAATGCCAAATCTGTTTATAAGTAATTTCATAACATGAAATGTTATAATTTTACTTACAAGTTCAACCACTAAATAGTGACTTTTTTCAAATTTTCAGTATTTAATCATTCTAAAGCTAGTTCTGTTTTAAATATCCATAAAAATAATTTTTAAAATACTTATTTATATATGTGTACACAGCCAATTTTAAAAAATAGCACAATTTAGAAATCTGCATTTAACAGAGTTATATACTAAGAGAAAATATAAAAACTACTGATTGATTGTTAAAAATCTTACCTAGAACATTTCTGTTTCAGAATAGGTCTTGGAGGAACTATTTCTTTTATGACCTTGTGTTCAAACTTTAAACAAAACAAAGACATCCAAAATTTGTCTCACACTCCCATGACATAAAGCACAAAACCACAAGTAATAAATATTCCAGAAGCACACACAATGTTCAATTTGATAGAGAACAGTGATGATGTTTTGACCCAGACAAAAGCCCAGAAAGCTTTAGCAAAATAATTTACTGAAAAGAGGAACAAGAGAGTAGACACACTTTATGAAGAAACTTTAAATAATTAAGGGTAAGCAGAAGATCCAATAAATTATATATATTATAATTACCCACTCCTGCCACATTCAGATGGTGAAGTTAAAGGTAATCCCTCAAGGCACTCTTCCCCTTCTCTAAAACCCACACCTCCACCACTACCCCTTTTGGGGTATTAATAAAATGGAAGTTATCAAAAAGAGTAAAACCAAAATATAAAAAGTATGCTTTTCCTAGGAGGAAATAAAAGAATGTGAAAATGCTTCACTGCAATGCATGTCCTAATATTTATTTTCTTAAATGATATAACTTTTTTTTTCTTACAAAAGACAAGATTCAAATCACACAACTTCCTCAAACTTAAAACATTTTAACAGGTGTAAACATTTTGGTTACAAATTTAATAAAGTTTCTCCTTTATTAGATACTTACTTCACATTTAACTTGACCACCACTGCTGAAGATGATAATCTTAGAAATGATACCTTCAGTCAGGGATAAGACAAATTCCTTGTAGAAAATCCTATTTGATTTAAAAGAAGAAGAATGTTATGTGTAGGAGGGATAAATCTATGCATGTATACCAATTTTTTAAACTTAGTTTTTAGCTGTAGATGGACACAACACCTTTATTTTATTTATTTATTTATTTTTGTGTGGTGCTGAGGATCGAACCCAGTGTCTTACACATGATAGGTGAGTGCTCTACCACTGAGGCACAATCCCAGCCCCAACACATATACTATTTTAACCACAAAGTACATTCAAAATATACTATGAAATTTCCTTTAGGGAGGCAACGAAAGTGCCTGATTGCTGCCATTTCAGAGCCTTCTTATAGGAAGACTGTATCCACTCGTATGGGGCAGACCTGTCCCTGTGACTTGCTTTGTGGTAAAGGAAGTCAAACTGCCATAGCATACACCAGGTCTAAATGAGCACTCTAGGAAACACAGTGTGAACTGGCTATTGTTCTTTTCCCTCTTTTAAAGAAACATGTTCCAAAAAAGTACAACTTGGATTTGGAAATAAAGAACATGGCCACAGAGAATAGACCCGGCTGCAGCTCAACCCTGGCCAACAAAGACAAAACTTCAGGACAAGTAATATAACCAAGAAAAGACCCTCTCATTGTTAGTCATAATATTTTGGTTGTATATTACTTCAGCATATCATAGTGAAAGCTGAAAAATTAATAGAAGGTATTTAGAATTCTGGGCTTTTCCCCTCTTATGTGCACTTTTAATTACACTTTATCAAATAATTCAAGTATACATAAAAGTACAAAGAATAACATTAACATAATGAACACCCATGTACCAACTGTGTACCAACTTAGCAAGAAATTAACATTTTGCCATATTTACTTCAGCTTCTTTTGCAGAAGTTTGTTACAGTTGACATCCACTGTGTTAATTATTTTCCCTCCTTTACCCCCAGAGATAGCCACTCCCCTGGTGTTCAACATGCCCATGCATTTTTAAAACATTTTTAATACATTCTCTGTATTAAGAATATGCATATTGTTTTGCATGTTTTTAAACATTATATAAATGGCATCATACTGTACAAATCATTCTGCAACTTGCTTTCTTATCTAAGTTCTACTACTTACTAGACTGTAGAAATCTCTCTTAACCTCATAAGTCTTAGATTGTTCACTTCTACAATTAAGAATAATAGGCTGGGCATGGTGGTGCACGCCTATAATCCCAGCGGCTCGGGAGGCTGAGACAGGAGGATCACAAGTTCAAAGCAAGCCTCAGCAAAAAAGACACTAAGCAACACAGACCTTATCTCTAAAAAATAAAAATACAAAAAAATAGGGCTAGGGATGTGGCTCACTGGTCGGGCCTGTGAGTTCAATCATCAGTATCCCCGCAAAAAAAAGAGAGAATAACAGCCACCCCACAGGGCTATTATGAGAGAATCAGAAATGGGCCCACAATAGTGGCAATACATGATCTTGCTTCTCCACCTCTACCCTAAAACCTGGTCCAGAATCAGAGGCTTTCAAAACAATGAAGAGAATAACCTCTATCAGTATAATACACCCCACTATCTAGTGAGCCTAACAGAAAGAGCTATCTATATTTAATTCCTCTCTATTATTTAAGTCAATAGACAAATCTTCCCTCTTCACAATGGAGATTGCAGATTATGGATTATCATCAACTAAAGAGTCAAAACATTTTCTGTGTCAAGATTCCTATAAAGTATACTCTAAAAAAATTACTGCTAATATTCAAATGCTTTAAAGAAAATCATTTCAGGGCTGGGGACATAGCTTAGTGGCGGAGGACTTGGCCAGCATGCATAAGGCCCTGGATTCAATCCCCAGCACCACAAAAAAAAAAAAAAAAAAAGAAAGAAAGGAAGGAAGAAAAACATTTCAAAAAACTGGAGAAATATGTAAGGCTATTTCTCCATACATAAAAGAATAGCAGATTTATCAAGAAAATGAAAATCAGAATTTTACCTTCTGTTATTTTCTCATATGAATAAAAAGACATGGGCCCAGTTGTGAGCTTTTTATTTGAGTATTACATATTATAACTTATGACAACTATTAGATAGGATTTTTAAAGTATGATGCCACAATAATCTGAATGGTAAAAAACAGGATAAAACTAACTATAAGGTTTAAGTTCTCTTATTCAAGTTATACTCCAGGTATGGATAATATGTCAAAATATACTCTGTCACTATTAAAAAGAATAAAAATAAATAAAGGAAATAAAAAAATAAAGTTCTTTTATTTCATATACAGAAGAAAAACACTATAAAGAAAAACATTTTTTAAATGCTGCTAGAATAAATGAAAAATCATATAATTATATATTCCATTTCCCAAATAATACCTTTAAAAACTGAGTTAACAATTTAAAGAACTTATACTTACATTCAGTGAAGAAAATACTTAACATAGACCAACAATTGTCGATTAATCCTAATTTAGGTAGAATTGTTGTATCGCCTGTGTATTTTACCCAATTTAAAGCTTCTTCCATTGCCAAAATTTTCTGTTTCAAAAAGAGGAAAGAAGAATGATACTCAAGTATTCTGTGGCAATATATATTTATCTTAATCAGTATTTCAAACCTTTATACAAAACTTATGTATTTTCATTACTGCATCACACAATAGAGGATAACTGGACTACAACATACAAGTTAACAGAAACTGTGGACTCACGTGTTCCTTCTTTGGGTGACCTCCAGCTACCCTCAGAGTTCAAAATGCTTTTGCAATGATTACAGACCTGAAAGCTGAGGTGTACAACCTGGTCAAAGGCTGTCCTTTGCAGTATGAGAGTACAAATTTACAAGGTAGAAAAGAAGTCTCAAATCTCAATTAGACTAGGACTTCCCTCTTTACCCTAAGGTTAAAGGTATAGATTAAAGTTCTCCACAGGGACTACATATTTTACATAGTCTGTGGCAAAAAGAATTATTATGAGATAATCAAGACTATGGCTAGGCAAATGGATGCTCAGAGCATTGATTCTCAGGAAGGGTCAAGAGTTAACAGAAATGTTTGTTCTTTTAATGTATGAAATAACCTCAGAAATTAAATAGCTGAATTGCCACTGCTGGTATAAGGCTTAAAGGAAACATGAAGTCATTTCTATCACCAGTACCATTAAAATTTGGTTTATCACTGCATCTGAGGATTACCTAGTAATTATACAGTAAAAATATTCATACTGGGGACCTAATAATTTCATTTGGGGGAATATATGCTAGGAAAACAATCTAAAAGAGAAGAAAAAAACTTGTAACATATATGGGTAAAAAAATGTAATGAAACAAACCTGCAAAATGAGATTACACTGAGTAATATATAGAAACCATACTACCAAATATTACATATAACTTTGAATATATGGTCTCAGTACATGGGAAAATGGGCAGTGATGTGACTGCCAATTATTCAGTGGGTGAGCTGGGTTTCCACATTTAACACTTACATTTTCTATTTTATAACCAATTCTCAATAAGCCTTCGATAAGGAATGGATCATTCTGCAAAATAAAAAAAAAGAACAAAAAAGCATTTTTTCCTTATTCCTGAATTTTGTAATAGAAAAAAAATCTCCATTTTAGGAATAGTCTTGTGTTGCATAATGACATTTTCCATCAATGATGAGCCAAATGGGACATTGGTCCCAAAGATTATAACAGAGTTTAAGATTATTATTACCTAATGACATTGTAGCTATGGTGACATCCTACATACCACAATAAAATGTACTGCTCACAAGCTTATGTGATGCTGATATAAAACTTACTGCCCTACCAATTATATTAAAGAATAGTACAGATAATTATATATATGTATAACACTTGATAATGATATTAAACAACTACATTACTGGTTTATGTAACTGTTATTTTAGAGTGTACTGCTACTTATTGAAATAAAAAAAAACAAACTTCACTGTAAAGTAGCATGCCATATGTCAGCAGCAGTCACAACTTGTGTTCACTTTGTCTCTTAATTGCATTAAGAGGTCACATCCAGTGACTAATCTACACCATCTGGGTCTGTATAAGTATACTATATGATACTAAGACAACAAAACCATTTGATGGTGCATTCTTCAGAATGTACCCAATCATTAAATGATATGTAACTGTATTACATAGTAGTATATTTTCCACAAGCACTTACATGATCAATTTACCCCTTAAGAGCACTAAAACAAGAATTCTTCAAAAGTCTTCCACAAGGTTCTAGTAATAAACTGATTTTGTGTAAATTTTAGATGTGTAGATATTTAAAGTTCATTAAACCTAGGTTTTCTAACAAGGCACATTGGCTGGTTTGTAACTGTAATGAGTTATCAGCAGAAATAAACACCAGAATGCTTTCTAAATTTAAGTTCACAGTCAGAATAAAAACAAGTATAACACCTGGCTCCATAACCAACTGAAATAAGAAAAATTATCAAATGGCTTTTTAAAAGAGAGAGGAGGTCAAGGCAGAAGGATCATGAGTTCAAAGCCAGCCTCAGCAAAAGCGAGGTACTAAGTAACTCAGTGAAACCCTGTCTCTAAATAAAATACAAAACAGGCTGGGGATGTAGCTCAGTGGTTGAGTGCCCCTGAGTTCAGTCTCCCACCCCCAAAAGAGAGAGAGAGAGAGAATCACCATAGTACAAAGACACCTCCTCAAATCTATCCTGATAAATTTTATCCCAAAGGCAAAGTATTTGTCAATAGTGGTATGTTTTTATGTCAAAAGGCGGAGTTTGTTTTCTTTTAGAACCTGTGATTAAGGTTTCTATGAACCAGGGCCCCCTTTCATTTGTGACAAATTCTAATTTCTCTC
The DNA here is from genome assembly GCF_045843805.1 of Urocitellus parryii. Classification (NCBI taxonomy): domain Eukaryota; kingdom Metazoa; phylum Chordata; class Mammalia; order Rodentia; family Sciuridae; genus Urocitellus; species Urocitellus parryii. Next base: position 2,952,633 of record NW_027553327.1, read on the forward strand.
CTTTAATATCAAGAAGCTGTCCTGGTCCATTATGGCATGGCAGAACCAGGACATTGGTCATCAACGTTATCACTTCCATACCATGCACACTCTGACAGCAGAATAATCTCAGGTAAAGAAAACTGAAAAGCTTATCTGTTAACTGCTATAAACTGGTCACACAGTTTATAGCAGTTAACAGTTAACAACTGACACTCTATATTTACATTCTTTGGAGGCAGGGCTACATTCTACCACTTACCACAACTTTCTTTGCCAAATCCACAATATCTTACATCAACTCAAGATATTGTAATTTCTTCAAACTCATCTCAGAGGCACGAGAACTGTTTAAAGACAAATTTATTTTGGGAAAGATTACATTCTCATATATACAAATTCACTGAATTTTATGCTTATATTACACGCTATCTGACAAAAACATTCAGTTCTTTTCTCCACTCTAGGTAACATAAATAAGGAGTTTATTAAATGGACCAAACCATATATCCTCTCTCTCTCAGTTCTATACCACTGACATTTATAAAAGTATTTTAATTTTTCCTGACTTAACTTCAAGTCTACCATCTAATACTATTCAGAATTATTTCATTATAATGTTATAAATTTTCTTTCATATTCAAATTCCAAGAAATTACTTTTTCTACCTCTTAAACAAAAGCAAAACTGAACAGCATATAAGAATGAAGAGTAAGCCAAGTGTGGTGGCATATGCCTAAAATCCGAGCTATTCCAGATGGTGAGGCAGGAGGATTTCAAGTTTAAGGCCAGCTGAAACTTTGTTTAGCTAGACTGCATCTCAAAATAAATTTTTTAAAAAAGGGTCGAAGGTGTAGCTTGTCAAGCACGGGGGAGACCCTGAGTTCAACCCACAGTATCACCAAAAAAAAAAAAAGAATGAGGTATAAGCCTTCCATTGTATTTGGCATTCCTTAGCACTGTGCAACATGCTTATCACCGCTCATCCAAAATGAATAACATATAGTGACTTACATGGTCTCCACACAGGGATGTAATCATGATATCACAGAACTGTACTGATGTTGAAAAAGAAGTGGCCAGAAGATCTATATTTTAATGGCATCACAGTAATCTTGCAGGACAGAAAGTGGTTTACTACACCATATATTGCAGATGTCAAATTCTTAATTAAAATAAAAAAGTTTAAAATTAATATTTGTGCCCTGATTTTTAATGAATCAACACTGCTATACAGAAAAGGTAAAAATGGATATGAGAAGACAAGAAATGAATTAATCTTTTAAACTGCTAGATGTTAAGAATATTTAAGTGTTGGCTAAAACTCAATTTACAAAGAAAGATTTTGGTTTCCAGGAAAAAAAAATAGTAAGAATCTATTTTTAAGAAGACATATACATCTGATTTGTTGATATGACTAGATAAATCACCTCCATTTGTGGTCCATCAATAAATTAACGTTAATATGTCAACATGCTCACCTAAATGTTTCTCGCTTTGGGCATAATCTTTATACTTCATACCCTAAAAAAAAAAAAAGAAAATTATTTCGATTTGCAACTGGTAAAATACACAAGTATACTTTTTGACTTTCAATCAATGGATTAGCAGAACTAAACTGAAAAAAATCTAATGTACATTTACTTATATGCTTTGAATATATCTGTAGCCAGTGAGTCTTAATTTAAGGCCTTTTTCATGTTTCCTGAGTTTCTTTCTACAACTGTATTCAAGAGTTTTTCTAATTCTCAGAAAGCCGCCTCATGTCTTCACTTATTCTCTAAAATCTATTCTTATTGTTGAGGCACAGCTTATTTCTATTGAATAATAACCTCTTCAAAAGCATGTGTTCCTTCTTATAAAAATCCATAGCCACACACACACACACACACACACACACACACACACACACACACATACACACACAAAATCTTTACTCTAATGCCCTAAATCAGAACGCCTTTAGGATATACCATGTTAAAAACAAAAATTTAACAAACCTACTTACCACTCCATCACAGTAAAGCTGAGTCACACGAACATAGTCATCCGTCTTATATTCAGGATCAAAGACACAATCATCTTCGTAAGGGCTATCTTCCAACAATGCATAGTCCGCCACAGTGAAGTCTCCATCAGTAAAATTGTCCATGGCACACAATCCTAAGGAAATAACAATCCAATTCAGTAATTAAATCATTTGAGATGACATGAGCAGCATTCTTCCTGGCTTCTATAGTATAACTGAAAAATACTTAAAACCTATGCTTCAAGGAACTCCAATCAGAACACTGATTTTTGTCCCCATTCTGTGATTCTCCCCCCATTCTCTCCCAAAACTTTATTTGCATAGCTTCACCATGATTGTTGCCATTTCCATATATCACATGTATTTTTACTAATATTTTCCTTTCATGGTACTCACTTGGCCTAAGTGATAATGTCCATGATGTCATAGGTTTGATCCACAAGTTATGTTTTTCATACACATAAAATCCTAACTATTAAAAAATTTCAAGTGCTTATCCATGTACCATTTAAAATTATCTCATATGGTACTGTAGGAAAACAATGGCTTCCAAACTGCCAAATGCTAAAATCCCAAATCCTTCTCTTAACTTCTAGACCCTCTGTGCCAATCGCTATTGGATCTTAACCAAGACCATATATCACATGTATTTTTACTAATATTTTCCTTTCATGGTACTCACTTGGCCTAAGTGATAATGTCCATGATGTCATAGGTTTGATCCACAAGTTATGTTTTTCATACACATAAAATCCTAACTATTAAAAAATTTCAAGTGCTTATCCATGTACCATTTAAAATTATCTCATATGGTACTGTAGGAAAACAATGGCTTCCAAACTGCCAAATGCTAAAATCCCAAATCCTTCTCTTAACTTCTAGACCCTCTGTGCCAATCGCTATTGGATCTTAACCAAGATGTCCCATAAGTCCCTCAGTAAATTTCAGTAAGTTGAAAAACAAACAACTTTTTCCTCAAAAAAAAAAAAAAAAGCAAATGAAACCAAGTTCTTTCCTCTTTCTATATGCTATTTATCAGTTAATTGCTCTACATGCCACATGGTTACTCAAACCAAAAATCTGGGGGTCATTCTAGACTCCCTATTTTCCTCAACATTTCTATCCAACTGACCACTAAGTCCTCAATTTCTTCTTCCCCAAGATCTAAATCTAGCACACACAACCTCTTCATGTCCAGTGCCACTGCCTTAGTTGTATCTTTACCTTTATTCCTCTCAAAAATGCATAAATGATCTCCTAACTGTGGTTTACTGTCAAACCTGGTATCCTCTAAAACACTGATCATATAATATTACAGCAGAAAATCATTCAACATCTTTCCTTCATTATCAGAATAAAGTCCAACCTCCTTACTATAAGCATAGGTTTCATGTGATCCTATTCCTGTTTCTATCTCCAGTCACTCCGTGACATATAACATGGAATCTAGTCATACCCAACTGCTCATCATTCCTAAACAAACCTTACTCTGTGACCACCTAGTGCCTACCAATCCTTGACACTCAATTCTAGGAAGCATTTTCCACAGTACCAAGTTTATTTTTCCACTTCTACTCTACAAGCCTAGAGCACCCTGCCCACTCCTGACACAGTTCTTACACTGTTTGATCACCACAGGTTCATTTCTGTAAGGTCACTATGGGTCCAGAGGATACACTGTGCAGTCTGCTTGCCACCTATACTATTATTTATTTAATATCTCCCTCCAGAATAACCCAGCCTTTTAAACAAATTTATTTTAACAGAAAATTGATAACATAAAGAAATACTATGTTTGATACAACAAAAGTTTTCTAATACAAGCTAAATATATTACTAAAATTAATCTTAAAATACACTTCTGATCACATCAGTTATGATGAAGTAGATTCTGAAGGACACTACCAATGCAAGAAAAGCAGATCTTGGATTTTTAAAAAATACTTTTAAGTAATTTCAGCTCACGGAAATACATTTCAGGAGACCCTCTCCCCCAAAAAAGCAGCAAACTTTTAGACAGGAACTTGGCAACCAAAAGCAGTAAGTAGTAGGAAAGCAGATCTTGGATTTTTTAAAAATACTTTTAAGTACTTTCTGCTCACAGAAATATATTTCAGGAGACTCTCTCAAGACAGTGAACCCTAGACCGGAAGCAAAATGTCAGAACTGAAAAGTGGGTCAAATTAAACTCCTGTCTCCCAGCCAGAGCTAATACAAATGCTTTCAGAAAGAAAAGTAACTTCCAGTTAGGCTCTCAAGACTCTCACAAATTCCTACCAAATAGATCTTTAGAGTTTATAATAGGGGATCACCAAGCACTGGAAATAAGAAGCCACCATGAGGGGCAGACAACAGATGGGGGAAAAAAAGCAATAAATTTGGATCCCCTAAGGATAGAAACATTGAGATTTCCAGACACAGTCTGTGAATAACTACAAAATGAGCAAGTAACATGAGACTACAATGAATGAATGTGTATATATGAAAAATAACCAAGCTGAACTTTGAGAAATTCAAAATATAATTGTTAAAAGTGAAAAAAAATGGGGGATTAGAGAGAAAATTAGGCACACCTAAGAGAAAAATGGCAAACTAGACCATAAGAAGGATGAAATTACCCAGCACTAAAAATTTTATTAAGGAGAAATAAGATGAAGAGTAGGATGGGGGGAAGAGTAAGTGATCTAGAAACAGTTACACATACATATAGCCAGTTAAAACTCCAGAAGGGGAGAACAGTCCAAATAAAAAAGAGGCAATATTTAAAGAATACAAGGCTCCAGAATCTTCTAGATCTCATGAAAGACAACATTCAGAATGAACATCGAGTATCTAAAATTGAATAAAAAAAATAATTTCCATCTAAACTTAGAAATGAAATGATATAAGTCAAAGACAAAATCCAATGCAGCTATAAGAAAAAGATATTTTCTTCAAAAAAAGCATAAATAAAACTAGCAGCAGACTTTGCATAATATTCTCACCACATTCTTTTAAGAAAAGGGTTATAAAATAGTTTTAAATAAAAACTGAGTTGACCACCAATCAAGAGTCTTGAACTAAAGGAACTTCTAATCCTACCAATTAAAAGACACTGATTGTCTGATGGGCCTGAAAGATAAGACCAGCAATATGAAAATGACATTCCTATACATCAGTAATGAATAAACTGAAAGAGAAATTAGGAAAACTATCCCATTCAAAATAGCCTCAAAAATACATTTGGGAATCAATCTAATAAAAGAAACATAAGACCTCCACAATGAAAACTACAAAACTCTAAAGAAAGAAATTGAAGAAAATCTTAGAAAATGGAAAGATCACCATGTTCTTAGATAGGCAGAGGTAATATTGTCAAAATGACCATACTACCAAAAGTGCTATACAGATTTAATGTAATTCCTATTAAGGTTCTGATGACATTCTTCACAGAAATAGAAAAGGTACTTGTGAAATTCATTTGGAAAATAAGAGGCCCAGAATAGCAAAACAATCAGCAAGAAAAGTGAAGCAGGAGGGATCACAATACCGGACCTTAAATTATACTATAGAGCGATAGTAACAAAAACAGCATGGCACCCAAACAGACATGCAGACCCATGGAACAGGAATAGAAGACACAGAGACACACCCACATAAACACAGTTATACATACTAGGCAAAGGCACCATAAAAATGCATTGAAGAAAAGATAGCCTCTTCAACAAATGATGCTGGGAAAACTAGAATTTCATACATAATAAAATGAAGTTAGACCCCTATCTCTCACCCTGAACAAAACTCAAAGTGGATCAAGGACCTAGGAACTGGAACAGAAGCCCTGTGCCTACTAGAAGAAAACATAGGCCTAACTTTCCATCATGTCTGCTTAGGAACCGAATTCCTCAATAAGACTCCTAAAGCACAAGAAGTAAAATCAAGAATCAATAAATGGGATGGTATCAAACTAAAGAGCTTCTTCACAACAACAGAAACAATCAAAAACATCAAGAGAGAGCCTTAAGAATGGGAGAAAAATCTTTGCCACCTACACCTCAAATAGAGCATTAATCTCTAGGATATATGAAGAAATCAAAAAACTTAACACCAAAAAAAAAAAAAAAAACAAAACAAAAATAACACAATCAATTATTGGGCTAAGGAACTGAACAGACACTTCACAGAAGAAGAAATATGATTGGTCAACAAATATATGAAAAAATGTTCAAAATCACCAGCAATTAGAGAAATGCAAATTAAAACTACTCTGAGATTTCATCTGACTCATGTCAGAATGGCAATTATCAAGAATAACAATAAATATCATGAGTAACAATAAATATCGGTGAGAATGTGGGAAAAAGGTTCATTCATATATTGGTGGTGAGATTGCAAATTGGTGCAACCTCTCTGGAAACTAGTTTGGCAATTCCTCAGAAAACTTGGAATGGAACCACCATTTGACCCAGATATCCCACTCCTTGGCATATACTGAAAGGACTTAAAATTAGCATACTATAGTGACATGGCCATATCAATGGCTCAATTCACAATAGCCAAGCTATAGAGCCAACCTAGGTGTCCTTCAGCAGATGAATGGATAAAGAAAATGTACACAATTTTAGCCACAAAGAATGAAATTATGGCATTTGATGGTAAATGGATGAAACTAGAGACTATTATGCTAAGTGAAATAAGCCAATCCCAAACAACAAAAAGCCAAAAAGTGTTCTCTTGGATATGCAAATGGTGACGTGCAATGGGGGTGGGGGTGGGTGGAGAACCCAATTGGACAGGGAGGAGAAGGGGACCGGAGGGGGAATGGGAATGAGAAAGACAGTGGAATGAATGGGACATCACTTCCCCACATTCATACATGAATACAGAACATGTTCAACCAAAAGAATGGGAAGTTATACTCCATGTATGTATGATATGTGAAAATACACTCCACAGTCATAACTAAAAAGAACATTTTTTTAAAAAAGGAAACTATAAGTAATTCTGAACACAGTCCACAGAAAGCAAAATGCACTATAATTTTAAACTCTTCTTTAAAAATAAAAGATTTGTGCATTTCAGTGGGTGGAAATTTTGCATTATAAAACATGATAATGGGGGAGAGAGAGAGTGGGTGGAAAGGTGGATGAGGCAGGAAGGTTGACCATTGTGGAAGCTGGGTACTGAGTGCACGTAGCTCATTATACTCCTGTTGCCAAGTACAGGTCTGACAACTTCCATAACAATAAGAGTGTCCAGCGTCTTTCACCTGTTGGCAGTTCATACAAGGAGGCTGTCACTGGGTGATGGCCTGGAGAGCCTACAGAGGACTTCTCTTCCATTTTGAGAGAGACCCTAGCGCTATTCTTGTACCTTCTGCCTAATATGCAGCATGGCCGGGTTGCTCCAGCTCTTTTAATCTCACCAAGAGCTGCCTTCCCAGCTTCCAGAGTGGCCCTTAGATGTGGGGTTCCCTGGGTGGCAATGAGATGAGCCAGCTCCTTTACAGAGGTGGAGGTGGGCTCCTGGAGGCAGAGGGGAGGGCAGGAGCTTAACAGAGATCTCTGAGAGCCTCAGGGCAGAGGTGGGCAGCTGTGCTTGAGTCTCTGATGACAGTGTATGTGATATGAGCTACTCAGAGCATAGGCATTCTAACAAAACTCAAATGTACTGGGATCCTGTATTTTCGTTGGCTAAACTTAATGACCCTAGTTGGCAACCATGTTTAATAAAAGGAATAAGAAATACGTGCACAAGGAGAAAAAGTAGAGAAGCGTTGGGAAGAAGGAGCTGCGGTCACTGTTGCCTTGCCACACTCACCAGGCGACAGGGCAGGCAGGACCCTGGGTCCCGGCCTCCGCCCCTCATTACTGATGAGTGCCCCGCGTTAGCGGTAGAGGGATCCTGCCCTGTCGTCTGTCCCTGTCTAAAGGAAAGGACCCAGATTCTCCCGTCTCTACCCCGCATCTCTACCCACCACCCCCCCCCCGTTCTCGTGGACGGTGAGACCCATGGGTACTGCAGCCTTGGCCCTCTGAGTCCAACTGCTGGACCGAGGGTGTCCCGAGCGTTCTTGGCTCCGTTGAGCAGAGCCCTGGCTCCCGGCCGCGGGGTGCGGTGGAGGCAATAGCCGGGGAGCCTGCGTGGCTGGTCCAGGCCTGGGGTCCATCGTTCCTTCCTCAGGTAGAAGGGTGTTCATTCCAGACCCAAAAGTGATGAACGACGTGCATGTCCCTTATTCAGCGAGCGCCCACCCAGACCGGGCTGCCCATGGGGCCCGCGGGAGCCTGTTGGGAGCCTCGGCCTCACCCCCTTGCCCACGCCCTGCACCCTCCGCTCCGCAGGAAGAGGAGGCTGGCCCAGCTTTACCGGCAGACCGCCTGCTTCTCCCTGCTGTGGCGGATCCACAGCTCCAATAACTTTTTCCACTACAAGTTCTACGGCCACCTGGCGGCTGTGATGCAGGTGAACTCCGTGCTGGAGACACAGAATGACTTCCAGGTAGGGCGCTTTCCTAGCGGCTCTCAGTCACTGGAGAGGAGACTCCAAGTCGGGAGGGGGTTGGAGAAGCTCTGGCCCAGAGTGCCCCGCCCTTCTCCAACTTCACACTCTTAGAAATGATCAAGGATCCCAAGTGGCTTTTCTCTATGAGTTGTATCTATTGATATTATCATAAAACAAAAATTTCGACAATTCAAAAATACTTTAAAATAAAAGTAATAAACACAATACATATTAACATTCTTCTTTTTCCTTTATTTTGGTACCAGGGATTGAACCCAGGGACACTCTACCACTGAGCCACAAACTAGCCCATTTTATTTTTTATTTTGCGAGGGATCTCACTAAGTTGTTTACAGTCTCCTAAGTTGCTAAGGCTGGCTTTGAACTTGGGGTCCTCCTGCCTCAGCCTCCTGAGCTGCTTGGATTTCAGGTGTGCCACTGCACCTGGCAACATTTTTATTTTTTAAAAGAATTCTGTTTCCCCAAACAAACAAAACACAACGATGTTGTATTAAAATTTGATTTGAAAATAGCTTAATGTCTGGATTCACAGAAGATACTAGATTCTGACACCAGCTTCAGCCTTTACTCTGGTGCAGCTTCACACAGGTTACCTCTGGAAATGTGCACAATATACCCAGAGAATGAGGGCAAAAGGGAAAAGCTTAACAGGTGATTCTCTTTTAAAGACATCTTCAGGCTTTCTGTTGTGCAATCTTCTACTTACATTTGCTATTGCTTTTATGTTTCACAAAAACTAAACATTTTGCCTTTTGTTTAAGGGATGTAGGCAAGAGGGGCCAGGGGGTTGCCTCAGATGCCCCAGGAAATAGGTGGTAGAAACTCAGTTTGATTTCTGGAAACCCATGGCTTTGGCCGGTGACCAGCTTTATTCCCAGGCTTGATAACCAGTGGTTCACTGGCAGGTGCCATGTGATGTGCCTGGGCTTGGGTCTGGGGACCACCTTAGGCTTTTCCCTCTCCCCTACCCTGATGCCATTTCAGATCATTAATGCTTACCTGGACTATTCACTCTACCACCACCTGGCTGGCTGCCAGGGCATGTGGTTCAAGTATGAGTTGATGGCCATGGAGCAGATTGTGAACCTCCCGCTGAAGGGCGAGGGCATTGAGATCGTGGCCCTCATGGCTAGTCGACTGGCCCACATCAAATACATAATCGGCCACCTGTACCTGGCAATCGAGTTAGGTAAGGGCTGGTGGGTGAGAAGGGAAATAAAGACACAAATAATGCCCCCCCACACACACTGGAATTGTTTTCTTCCCAGGCTCTCGAGCCCATAAGTTGTGGTCACTGCTTCGGAATCCCAACAAACACTATCTGGTCCTCTGCAGACTTTGTAAATCGCTCTTCCTGAAAAGCAGGTATTTATCTTGAAGCCTATTTATTTTCCAAAGTCAGTCATATTGCTGAATGTTCAGGGCTCATTTTTATCCTGGTCCATAGGGCAGGGCAGGGAGTCCAGTTCCCAGTAAGATGGGACAGCTGGTGGCCTTCTTTTGCCTTTGGATACCTCTGTTTAACAGAATTCATTCATAAGCATCATCTCTAATTTGGTTGCTCTGGCCATGAGACTGATCATCCCTATTTTGGAATCAGGACTCCAAGCCCTGACAGGTTGCAGGAAAGGGAAATGTCTCATGGAAGGAAAATGCCCAGACAATTGCAACCAGGACTGAAGGCCAGTTTGGCCTGACTGGTCTCTAGATCTATGAAACAGGCTGGGGCTGAGGCTCAGTAGTAGGCCTGGGTTTGATCATCAGCACCACAGAAAGATAAATAAATAGGGCTGGGCCTATAGTCAGTTGGTGGAGTGCTTGCCTTGCATGCACAAGACCCTAGGTTGAATCCCCAGCACCCCCAAATAAATAAATAAGTAGATAAATAAATAAATAAAATAATAAATAAAGAAAGTTATTGTGTCCATCTATAAATAAAAAAATGTATATTTCTGATTGCTATGAGCCAGAGGGTTCCGTGGACTTCAAGAACGACAGTCCTACACCCGCTGTGTTGCTGAATGGAAAAACAGATTGAAAAACAAAACAAAACAGATGGCAGTTTGGGTTTAAGGTTTGTTTGGTTTTGTTTTACTGGGCAGGACCAGGACTAGACCAGGGCTCACTTCTCACCATCCACCACTTGGTGATCCTACTGCCTTCTCTGTTCCACAGATACAAGCAACTGATCCAGGTGCTGGGGTGGCTGTGGGACCTTTCTGTGGTGGAAAAGCACATCTTCAGCAAGGCATTTTTCTATTTTGTCTGCTTGGACATCATGCTCTATTCTGGTAAGTGCAGCTCTGGAATTGAATAGAAGGTGGGTGTGGCCCCTGTGCTGTGTGGTGAGGCAGCCCCAGGGCTGAGGCCTTGAGACTGCAAGTTTTCAGGCTGCATGGATATGACGGGGATGGAGAGGTTGGTGTCTGTGCTGACGAGCAGTCTGGCAGGTGGCAGGATTGTTGAGGAACAGCAAGAAGGAGAATCCCGTCTGGAGGAGTCCTTGGCCTAAGCTTCAGTTACACTCTCAGCTCAGTTTACCCTGGAGCTGACAGGCCTGTCTGGCCATGCACCCTATGCTGAGAGAGCTTCATGTTTACTAGGGTATTCTTAGAGACTTTGTGCTTTAGATTAAAGGACTGGGTTGCTAATGATGAGAGTGGCAGGCACCAACAGCTGTTGGTGAACCTGACGACCTTGAATTGACGGCAAGTGGGCAGTCCTCGGTGAACAGTTCACCAGCAGGATCAGCGGGGGGCTGTTCTCCACACATGCATTTTAGAAAGGGCTGCACATATTGCTGCCAGTCTGGAAGCCTGGCTGGGAAGGTTGGAGAGAGGCCACACTAAGGTCCTCTTTGTGCTCAGGCCAGGAAAGGTTGGTTTAGACTCTGCTCTTACCTGGTCTGTGCTGTGGAATTGCATTGTGAACCTATAACATTCTGTGATAGCAGGGACTCAGCAACACAGCGGGTGTAGGACTGTCATTCTTGAAGTCCACGGGACCATCTGACTCATAGCAATCAGAAAGAACTGTCTCCACAGTGGGCTCTGAGGCCAGCAGAATGAGCACCCCCAGCTACCCGCCACGCTCTCCTGCTGCTTTCTCTTTTAGGCTTTATCTATAGAACATTTGAAGAATGTGTGGATTTCATATGCCAAAATGAAAACAACAGAATTCTCCAGTTCCAGAGTGGAATCCTCCTGGGACTTTACTCCTGTGTTGCTATCTGCTAAGTGTCTTGGATGTCACTAAGTTTCTAAGGGGAAACGTCTCCTGGAAAAGCTCCAGGGAGTATTTCCAGAAGAAAGCAAAAGCCTGTGTAGCTTATACCCGAGTTGGCTGGAGAGTGTCACAGAGTATCCACCCGGAGACAGGGAGGGGTTGTCTAGTTCATCACCTCAACCAAGGAAAGGGAACTGGCAGTCTCAGGTGTCCTGCAGTGAGCAGTTGCTACACACACTTTGCCGGAGAAACCAGAAAGGGCATGGCCCAACGGCTTCTGTGTCCCTGGTTCTTGTCTGTGGATTCAACTGAACCCAGACAGAGACCTGGATTGGGGGATAGTAGTGGGATTACATCTGTACTGAACATGTACATTTTCTTATCATTTTCCCCTAAACAATACAGTAAAACCATATTTACATGCATCACACTGGGTTAGGTCTCCTAAGTCCCCTGGAGGTGACTTTAAGTCTTCAGGACAGGGTGCATATGTTATGTGCAAATCCTGGCCATTTGCTGTAAGGTACTTGAGCATCCAAAGGTCCTGTGTGTGGGAAGAGGGGTTTTGGAACCAGGCCCCAAAGGGGAATGAGGGGCGGCCACACTGCTTCTGAGGAGGGTGGAGCCTCCAAACCAGTCATGAGTGGTGCTTGCCCACCTGAACCCACCCATATCAGAGCAGACAGAAACCATGTTGAAGAAGTCGGGACTGCAGGATATGGCCGCAGGACTCCATGCACCCTCAGCAGTGGGAAGTCCTGGGACCTGCAGGCCTCTTCCCCCTGTGCAGAGAAGATGCACACCATGCCCAGGCCTGCTGCCCTGGCTCTCAAGATGAAGGACAGAGACAGGGACCCTGTGCACTTGCCTCATTCTTTCCCCAGACCACCAGGCAACTGCAGCACTTCTCGATGGAGGAGTGAGGAAACCTGGGGCTTCACCTGTGGAGGCCCTCATGTGGAAGGAGGCGGGAGGAAACAAGACTCTCTGGTAGCCCACTCCCTAGGACCCTAGGCTCAGTCCCATCAGCTTGCCAAGCCTTTGACCAAGCAAGCCTCCAGTGATGGCCACACCTGTGCCTGATGAACAGCAAGCCTCCAAGATGGGTCACAGCCAAATGTTCCTTAAATTCCACAGCCACCCCTCAGCTCAAAGTCCTTCCAGTCTATTTCCCACCCACCTTCAACTACACGCAGCCACATTGTTCACTAGAGGTCTTGAGATGAGAGTCAGTGACAATATGGAGACATTCTTATATAGAATGTCACAAATCAGAGCAGCTTCAAATTTGAATCGAAATGCCTTCTTATTATAAAATTACTTGGGAGAACTCAAAATCTCCAAATTAATTACCCTTGCCAATTAATGTTCAAAGTCAAATTCACTTGCCATGTGGGTTGAAGTTCAATAATAGTCCAAATGTCATTCTAATTTTTTCTGTTTTGACTGGAGAGTTTTTTAACAGTTGTGTCCTAGGCCAATGCGTCTCACATTTAGTAGGCATAAGAATCACCTGGAAAAGGTGAGCATGGTGGTATACACCTATGCCAACCTCAGCAACATGTCAAAATGCTGTCTCAAAAAAAAAATCACCTGGCCCCACCTGTCTATTTAGTAGAATCTGGGGACCTGAGAATTCACATTTAAAAGGGGAGCCCAGGTGGAACTGAGTTCACCAGTCTGCTTACACCACTCAGGAGTGCTGGCCCCTGCATCTCTCTTTGGAAAAACTGGAGCAGTGTCTTCAAGCCAAGAATTCATAGTCTGATATGTCTCATTCTTTTTAGACTCTAAAGAAAGATGATGGCTAACATTACCTGGGTGCTCCTAAGGATCTGATTCATTTCAAACCATCAGTGAATTCCGTGTTCTCGGGGCTTCGTGGCCCACAGCCTCCTGTGTTTTCAGGCAGGAGGCCCCCAGAGCCCCAGGGCTGGAAACTGCACCCAGAAGCAGTGGACAGGATTCGAGCTCCCTGTCCCCAGGGGTGGCTCTGATTGTCTTACTTCCCTGTGGTGTGCAGGTACACCAGGCTTCAGGATTGGGATGAATTCCACACGTTTTCCAGCAGAGCCAAACACCTGATATCAAGGAGAATCCCCACAGTTCTTTACTATGAAGGAATTCCCAGGTACCTGGAGGGGCAAAGACAAAGGAGGAAGAAAGAAGACAGGAATTATTAAGCTAAGCCATTCAGACTTTGCAGCCACATTGAGATAGGGAGCTTGGAGAAAAAGCTGAATTGGAAGTATAATATAAGAATCTTATCTAACTTCCCATAATCACCTGCCTATGGGTGTGGAGACACAGGCAAGTGCTGGTATCCATACTCTAAATGCATGATGAGTAGGTAGGCAATTGTGCTTAAACAGAGAAGCTGTGGTCACACTGAAACCAGAAGCTTTAGATAGGGTCATGTGCTTCCATTGCATGGGGACTTTTTCAGGTCAGGCTGAGGCCTGGCTCCAACCAGGAAAGGGATAATAGTCAGTTTCGTAGATGCTGTGAGCCTTGATTGAAAAAAAATAAAGAGGAGAAAGCTATGTTTGCTGCTTTCATTAAGAAGCATAAGCAGTGGGGGCCAGAGCTTAGCAAGAGTTGAGAAGCATGCAGAGAAAGAATTTTAACCCCTTGAGGATTTTTCTTTCATAATATTTCTAGGCTCACACACCTCCACATAATTTCTTCCTTAGTCTGACCTCCAATGCCACCCCTTTTGTGTGTCCCTCAGTTGAAGGAGGGAGAGAAGGCAGGTCACATGTTAATGTAGACCAGGTGGCAATTAAATGATTCATTATTTTGTAGTCACAGGTTTTCCAGGGTTTCTGCTTCTCCTGGAATTGAGCAGGAAAGGGAGTTAAGGGGAAAACTTCAAACTCTGTGCTGAAATAATGCATCTAACACAGAAACCACCCTCTCTTCAGTCTCCATGCCCAGGACACATTCTTGGTATATAATGAGGCATAGAGGAATGAGAAAATATTTACAGCAAAATTATGATCCAGAGTCCTCTCTCTGATCTCTTCTTCCTGCTTCAGCATGCTTATAGGGAACTGATTCATCAGGAAGCTCCCTGGAGAAATACCAGCCAGAGGGCTTTTGGTTCTGCTCTACTCCCTACCTCACCCTATCCATGGAGATCTCTCCCTGCCCGCTGCTCCATCTAGCCCTGCACTCTAGAGAGGGGTGTGAGGAGGTCAAACATCCAGAATGGGGGCCAAACACATAGTTAACAATGGTGATTCCTTCCCAAGGTTCTAAGGGAAATTTGGGTTGACATCAAGCAAAACAGTGGGAAAGAAACAGGTGGTCCAAAAGTCATCCCACCAGCCAAGATGTGAATGGTTTCACATCTAGGGGAAGAGAGTTGCAGGGAGGAAGAGGTAATGCAAGCATATCCCTGTTCTCTAAGTCTCTGGGTACTGAGGCCTGGGGACAAGGGGCAGAGCTTGAAGCTCTGGAGGAAGTAAAGAGCTACTGGTGTTATTAACCTCTTAGTGTCTGGCACAACTTTCTAAATGAAAGATTTTCAATAACTTCTACTCTCCTCCACCATGCTCATTATTTCTTATTTTTGTTCCACTCTCTTGAGAAGCAAAAGCAGGGCAGGGGAGAAGGAAAGATAAGGACATCACATGGTATTGACATGTGAGGCTGGATAGGAAGCCAGGTAAATTCTAAATCCCTGGCTTCCAAGAAGGAGCATCTGGACATAAGGTGTGAGCTCTCTAGACCACTGTGGGGGCCTCAGAAAAAGTCTTTATGCAAGAAAAAGATATGTCATCAACCCTTCTTGCTCACAGTCCCCTGAAGAGATGCAAAGAAAGTGGGGGTGCAGTGGGAGAGAAGGGAGACCCCAAATGTCATGAAGAGATGAATCAGGTGAAGAATTAATTATCAGGAAGCTGTGGCTGCCTCCAAGGAGATGGAGTGGAATAGTTCATTTTCCTATATTTGGGGGAAAGGCCGCATAATACCTTGGGAAAATTTTGCCTTTTGCTGAGCCATGGGAATTGAGGAAAAACTGACTTTCTGCTTTTTATGTCAGATAAAGAAAGAAAAACCATGTAACTGAGAGGATAAGTGGGCCATTGAGTGAGTTGAAGAAGAAAGTTGTTATTTTCTTGGGGCTTGAATCAGATACTTCAGATCTGTCAAGCCAAATCATTCTAGATCTTTACTCCTTAGATCCCATGATGCTGATCAAATGTATCTTCTGAACTAACATGTCCTGACCCACCTCATCTAACTTTTCAGCAGTTGGGTCAACAAAATGAGGGGGTTTTGTGTTGGAAGAATGCTGGGAAGAAAATGAGTTTTTAAGGAATACAGTGAATTTTCACAAGTATCCTCCAGAAATAAAGCACACTTGAGACTGAATGAGGGTAAGATTCCTAGGCCTCCTTCCACCTTCCCCCACTCCCAATTCCCTCCATTCCTTTAGTATCATCATCATCAGGGCCAGGTGCTGACCAGGTACTGATTTTCCCAGGGCTGTTCTTCCATGCAGTTCTTTCATCACCTGTTTAATCAGAGAGGGAAAGCTGATGTGATCACAGACTTCCTGACACAGAGGAGAAGATATTTTGGCTCCCCTTCATCTTTTCTTCCCACATTCCTAGTTCATGGATCTCATGAGTGAAAAAAGCTCGAGGTCCTAGAACCCCACTGGCGATGGTACCATTCTCTTGGTACCCAATGTGAGATTCCAGTTATCAGCAAATAACCAAGGGGAAATAAGGTTTGAAATCATTAGACATAACAGATTTAAAGAGGCCACATTATATCCACATAACTACTGTTTTCCAGCTGTCTCCCTCATCATTGTTCCCTTTCCACAACTGCCAACCACTTTGCACAGATATCTTCCTTGAATTGGAGGAAAATTCTGTAACGAGACCGAATCCCCAAGCTATATCAAGAGTCCTTCATTGGCTTGGTGAGTTGTTTCCTTGCACTCTTTTGGCTCTGCAGAGATTTGGAAGAAAGGTGGCCACTCAAATGAGAGCAGAGTAAGCTTCCCTAAATGAGCCACTCCTGGCTTTGACTCCCACTGCATCAGTTAAAGAGCCATCTCGCTCCTCTGGGAAATGCTTTCTCCTACCCTTTATCTCCCCCTGTCTTCAGATCCCCTCTCTTTTCACATCACTCCTGCCTTTCAGCTTTACCTCTACCTCCTGAATTCCTCTCTATTCCAATGCTACTCCATCTGGACTCCATCCCTTTTAAAGCTCTTAAGAAGCCTCTTGGTCAAACCTTTGTGGATTTTTTTTAAGATATTTCACTTTGTTTAAATAATTTTTGTACCCGAACTCTCAATTTTTTTTCCTAACTTAAATCCTTCAATGGTTCTCTTTTCCTCAGTTTAATCTTCACCACAACCTCCTCCCACTTTTGTCCCTTTTAAGCCCTCCAGTTCCCAACAGCCCAATCACTTAAAATCCATTTCTTTGCTTCTTTGCCCCCAAGATAGTCTGAATAACCCTTTTGCTCCAATATCCATAAAACCTCAAACACTGATATCCCTTCCTTCTTTCCCCCAAATCTCCTTGACACGCTTCTACCCCAAAGCAGCTTCTCATTCCTTCAGCTCACATTACCCTAGTCCTTCAGACTCTTGCGTGCATCCGATTTCCCCCCTGTCTCCTCACACCCACTTGCTTTTCCTCCCAACAGTCCCCATCTCTTCCCCACTCACTGGGGTCTCCTGCTCAGGACGCCCTTGCCGAGGGCGGCGGGGTATTTGTGCTGAAGGAGGGCTCCGGCGGCAGCGCAACAACTCGGGGGACGCTCCTTCTCCTTGTCAGCGACGGCCCCAAGTGTCACCGGGTGCTGGTGGGGTGATTGGGGTGAGTGAGCCCTACTGCTGGGGCCTGGCTGGGGCTGCACCAGAAGCTGTCCGTGGTGCTGAAGCTGTGTCTGCTCGGGCGCGGACTGTGGTGTGGCGGATTGGAGCTGTCCGTGGTTCTGGAGCGGTTCCTGGGCCGCGGCGGGAGCCGGCAACGGGGCTGACGATGGTGGGACGAGCCTAGGAGGAGGCTGCGCTTGCAGCAGCTGCTGGTGCTCCCACAGGCTGCGGTTCTCGGCGCTTAGCTCGTCCAGACGCCGCTCCAGCTCGTCGATGCGCTGGCGCTGGGTGTGGATGAGACTCTGCTGGTTCTGCACGATGGCCGTGAGCTCCCTGAGGTAGAGCACAGCGCGCACCGGATTCTCCAGCAGGCTCTCCATGCCGCCCGCCGCCGCCTGCGCCCTGCCAGCGCCTCAGCAGGCGGCGAAGAGCGCGAGAGCGCGCAGGAGCCAAGCAGCCCCAGCGGTCGGCTCGCCTCCCTCTCAGGCGGGCCCGGCCTCCCTCCCCTGCCGGCCGCTGGCGCCGCGTCACCACCACACAGACATTCACACACGCACCAAGGGGCGGGACCGCGGCGCCAGGACCCACCCACCCTCTCACGTCTTGGCTGGGTGAGGAGGCTCTGCATCCCGCAGGGCAGAGAAGCGCGTGTGTGGGGACCAGGGGTGGGGGCAGGGGTAAGGGAGCGGAACGAACGAAGGGGACCCGAGATGGAATAGGTAAATCCGACTGGCGAGGAAGGGGAAGCGAGAGAAACCCAAAGCAGAGGTACTGGGACAGTGCAGCCGGGCTGGTAAAAGAAACAGTTAAGAAAAGGAAGAGGCTGGGAGAACGAGGAAATTGAAAAGAGGGGACAAGGGCAAAGGTAGAAAGAAATACACTAAAGGAGAGGAATTCTTGGGACTCGAACAGGTCCTGAAATTCTGTGTCCAGTCACCCCCAGAGAACCGGGGCCCCATCTTAAAGACCTTGCAAGGAGAAGCCACACTCACCTCTTTTGTACTCAACAATCTATTCTTCTGGGGATTCCCTGGAACGCGGGATCAGGGGACTTAAGGGCCCTCAGGAAAACCTGTGGACCTGCTGGTTTATTCAGTCATGTGGAAACTTCGGGCCAGAAGGCTGTGCTGGATTTTCTCTGGGAAATGAGACCTTTAGGCAGTTTTGGACAGTCTAATAGGAACACAAACTAAATAACTCAGCCCTCTGTAGCAGGGGCTAATGCTTCCAGAAACTTCTGAAGAGATCATTCAGTTCAAATTTTAGGAATTGCATGCTATTAGCAAACACTGGGATGGATGGTGGTAAGATAAGGATGGAATATTTGGCTTATGAATAAGTAGGTAAAACAAGTAATAATAATTTTGACATATGGTGGTGGTGGCAAGTGGTTAAATAGAGATACGTCCAGCGTGCTGTAGGAGCCAACATTGTGGGATCTGGAGGTCTTCTTGGAAGAAGTAATAGTTGAGGTGGGAATGGCTTTCCAGGAAGGGAGGACAGCATGAGCAAAAACTCAGGAATGAACGAGCATGGATCAAATCATTCATTCATTTTTACAATAATTGCATGTAAAACATCCACTAAGTGCAAAGCATTCTACTAGGATCTATGCAGGCTTCAGCTAGCCTAGGTCAGAGGTTATGGTTTCTACAATCAAGTATATCACAATCTAATACAATAGGTATGGCATGCACATGGATAAATAAATTTTAAGTCAAGATTTTTGCAAGAGTTCTTCAAGTCAAGTGCCACAGGAATTCAGGGGGGAGAGACAGATTTCCTCTGACTATGGGGAATCTCATAAAGCCTGATGAAAGTGTTATTTAAATCAGGTCATGAAGGACAGGAAGATTTCAACAGGTAGGTACAGCAGGGGAACAGAAGATGGGGAAGATATGCCAGGTAGCAGAAAAACACCAAAGAATGAAAATAGAGCCCTTTGGTTTCATCTAATTTGGCAGGGAAATGACTCTTTCTTCTTTTCTAGAAGTGGGATGAGGAAGAGGCAGGACTATGGGTGTTTTTAGTGTATTTGCTGTTGTGCTATTTCATTCTCCACACAGGTGGCCCATCAGACTCCCTGTCCACCTGCTCTTCCCCCAGGATAAGCATATTTATGGATATAATGTACCCAGTGAACTGTGTCAGCCAAGCCCACCTGGTGCCAGACTTGAATGACCTTGTAGGAAGGAATTTGTTCTCTGCAAATAAATTGGTCACTCTGCATTTATAATGAGTTTTTATTTTGCTTTTCTTCCATTTATTTTCCCAGCAAACACTCTTCTGTAAATAACGGATGATTCAAGTATATCCACAGCTGAGGCAACAGTTGGGAGATCAGAGTACCCAGGAGGATATTCCAACTAAATAATGAAGGTTGGAGATGGAACAAGGCCACAAGAAAACTCAAACACTTATATCTCGACTTTTCTCTGCTTGCCTAGTTTATTTGTTGCCCAGGAATTGGGTGTTTGGAGAGACCAGTACTATTTTTATAAATGGAGCATAATTATTGATGGGGCTTGTTTAAAATGCAGATATCTGGGCCCCATGTCAATCCTGCTGAATTGGAATCACTAGGAATGGGGCCCAAATGTTTGTTTCTTTATTTTTTTTTCTTTTATTTTTAGAAATCACCTTTATTGAGGCCTAATCTATACACACTAAGATGCATTCATTTTGAGCACACAGTTCAATGAATTTTGACAAATAATACACTCATGTAATCACTACTGCAATAAAAATGCCATCATTGCAAAAAAATAACCTCTTTTGCAGTTAATTCCTCTCGTCCCAGTTAACCACTGACCTGCTTCCTGTCAATACATATTAGTTTGTTGTAAAATTTAATATTAATAGAAATTATACAATAATTACTTTCTTGTATCTCCCCCCTTCTCTCTCTCTCTCTCTCTCTCTCTCTCTCTCTCTCTCTCTCTCTCAGTGCTGGAGATTAAACTCCGGGGCACCTAACCACTGAGCAACCTCCTCAGCCCTTTTTATTTATTTATTTGTTTGTTTGTTTTAGTTGTAGTTGGACACAATATCTATTTATTTTACTTATTTATTTACTTAATGTGGTGTTGAGAATTGAATCCAGTGCCTCACACATGCTAGGCAAGTGCTCCACCATGGAGTGCTTCCTATTTTTTACATTTTATTTTGAAACAAGGTCTCACTAAGTTGCTGAGGCTGGCTTTGAACTGGAGATCCTTCTGCCTCAGCCTCCCCAGCTGCTGGGATTTCAGGTGTGTGCCGCCACACCTGGCTCCTCCTCCCTCCCTCCCTTCCTTCCTTCCTTCCCTCCCTTCTTTCTTTCTTCATTGTTAGGGATGGAACCCAGAGCCTCCTGCATGCTAAGCAAGCACTCTATCTCTGAGCTACACCTACAGACAGTGTCTTTCTTTTTTTTCATCATAATATTTTTGAGGTGCATCCATTCTGTTACAAATATCACTACTTTGTTCTTTTTTTATTTCTGAGTAGCATTCATAGTTAATATACCATAATTTCTTTATCTCTTCACCTTATGATGAACATTTTGGTTGTTACCAGTTTCCACTTCTGTTTTTTTTTTTTTTTTTTTTTTTTTAATAAAGCTGCTACCATTAAAGGACAGGTCTTTGTGTGTATGCATGTCTTCATATGTTTCACATGTTTTTTGAGAAGTAAAAACCTAAAAACCTAAAATTTGAATTAGTGGACTATAGAAAGTACATTTCTACCCTACTAAGAAGCTGCCAAGTTGTTTTTCACAGTTGTTGTACTATTTTTTATTCTTACCAGCAATATATGAAGTTCAACTGTTCGTCATCCTTGCTAACATTTGGTATTTTCCTCCCTTTTTAAATCAATTTGAGTGCATACATAGTTATATCAATTTCAGTATGGTTTTAATAAGTGTTTTCCTGCCAACTAATGCTGTTGAGCATCTTCTTGTGTACTTAGCAGCATATACCTCCTTTGTCCACTGTGTCTGTTGAATTGTTTGTCTTCTTCTTATTGAGTTGTAAGGGTTCAAAAGTTCCTGCTTACATCAACATGTCCTTCTGGGTTTATTCTGGAAATATTATAGGTTTTGCTTTTATGTTTAGGTCTCTAATATCATTTTAGGGCAATTTTTCTGTTTGATATGAAGAGTCAATGTTTGTTTCTTCCATAAATATTTGACAGACTAAAATCTAAAATCATCTCAGCCTGTAAGTTTCTTAGTGGAAAGATTTTTAACTACAAATATACATTCTTTATAGTATAAGCCTATTCAGATATTTAATTTCTTTGTGTATCCATTTTGGTAATTTGTATCTCTGGTAGTCAGAATAACAACCCAAAGTTGCTCATTTGTTAATCCCCCAAACCTGTAAATGTGTAACTTTACATGGCAAAGGGACTTCAAAAAGATCATTCAGTTAAGGATTTTGAACTGTTAAGATTATCCTGGATCATCTAAGCGAACCCAGTGTCATCACAAATACCTTCATAAGAGGGGTGCAGTGTGTCAGAATCAGAGAAGAGATGTGACTGCAGAAGGGGAGGTCAGACTGCTGTGATTGCTCCCTGGGGGTCAGGAGTCAAGGAATGCAGGTTGCCTGTGAAATCTGGAATAGGGAGGAAAACAGATCCTCCTCCTCTGAGCCTCCTAAAGAAATAGAATTCTGCCAATACCTTGATTTTAGCCAGATGAAGCCTCCTTTGTACTTCTAACTCATGGAATGATAAGATAATAAATTAATTGTATTGTTTTAAGTCACAATGTTTATGGTAATTTATTTCAATGGCAATAAGAAACATGTACAGTGTCTCTCAAGAAATATATCAGTTTTATCTGAGCTGTCCAACTTTTTGGCATGAAGTTGTTCACAATATTTCCTGTTAGCTCTTTAGAATCTGTAGCCTATATAATGTTTCTTTTTCATCCCGGATCTTGGTAATTTTTGTATTCTTTTCCTTAAATCAATCTAGCTAGAAATGTATCCATTTTATGATATTTTCAAAGTTTTTCAAAGCATATCAGTTTTTAGTATCATTGATTTTTTTCTCTGTTGTTTGTCTGTGTGCTATTTCATTGATTTTTAATCTTACCTTTATTATTTATTTTCTTCTGCCTACTTTTGGTTTTATATTTGCACCTCTATCACTAGCTTAAGGTAGAAACTTGGATTATTGATTTTTCCTTTCTTTCTATTTAATATAAGTACTTAAATCTCTAAAGTTCCCACCAAGCACTGCTTTAGCTGCAGCCCACATGTTTTGTTTACTTTTTTTTTTTCAAAATCTTTTGTAATTTCCCTTGTTATTTAAAAGTGTGTTGTTTACTTCCAAGTCTTTCTATTATTGATTTCCAATTCAATTCCTTTGCGGTCAGAGAACATATTCTATTGATTTCAATCTTTTAAATTTATTGAAACTTTTATATGGTCCAAAATATGGTATATTTTGATAAATGATCCAGGGGCAATTGTCTGATAGCCACTCTAGTTTTCTCATTAATGTTTCCATGTTTAGTAGGCAAAATATTGGCTCCCAAAATGTCTGTAGCCTAACCCCAGGAACCAGTGAATATATTGCCTTACATGGCAAAAGGGACTTTGCTAAAGTCTTTAAAATGAAGGACCTTGAGATGGCAAGATTGTCCTGGATTATTCAGGGGAGCTAACCTAATCATATGCTATATCTTAGAGGCAAAGAACCTCTTTCCACAGTGGTCACGGAGAGATGTGATTACGAAAGAATGGTTAGTTAGAGCAGTGAAATATGAGAAAGACTAGACTCACCATTACTTGTTTAAAGATAGAAGAAGGGACCATGAGTCAGGAACGTGAGTGGCAAAACAAAGTAACCGATTCTCCTCTAGTACTCCCAGAAAGGAATGCAGACATGTCAGTGCCTTGATTTTAATCTACTGAGACCTGTGTTAGATTTCTAACATATAGAACTATAAGATAATAAATTTTTATTGCATAAGCTATCAGGCTTGTGATAATTTGTTAATGGCAACCATAGAAAACCAATACAGCAATATATCTTTTTTTAAAAAAAAATAATTTTTAGTTGTAGTTGGACACCAGCAATATATCTTTTAGCAATGTGCCAATATATACTTTTCCACTCTTTTACTCTTAACCTATCTAAGTGTTTATGGTGTTTTTCTTGTAGATTATATTTAGTTGAATCTGATCTTTTCATTAATCCATTCTGACAATCTATGTTTTAATTTAACTGTTTAACTTGCCTCCATGTAATTTAATTATCCATATGTTTGGGTTTAATCTATCTTCTTGCTCTTTTATTATTTATCTCATTTGGGTTTTGTTCTTTTCCACATTTTCTTGATTTCTTTCAGATTATTTTTTCTGGTATTCTACTTCATTTCCACTGTTGGCTTATTGATACTCTCTGTTCATTTATTTATTTGGTGTTGATCTTGGGTTTGCAATATTTGTTACTGACTCATTACTCTCTACTTTCAAATAATATTATAATATTTCACATATAATGAAAAGTACTACAATACTTTGTTTCCATTCATCCCTACTCCATTTGTATAACTTTGAAAAAAGTTTTTTATTTGTCCTTTATTGTTGAAGTGTATTTTTTCTGGATAGTTAATTCTAGGCAGACTTTTATTTTCTTTCAGCACTTACAAATATTGTTCCAATGTCTTGGCAAGAAGTCCTTGATCATTCTTATCTTTTTTGTGATGCAAAATGAGGAGAAAAATAATCAATAGAAACAGAATTTGAAATGACTGAGAGATGGAATTAGCTGGCAAGGTTTTAAACAGCTATCCTAAATATGTTCAAGGATGTGCAGAAATATGTGGACATAGTGAGGAGAGAAATGAAAGACAAAACAAAGAGCTAAATGAAATTTCTAAGACTTTTTAACCTCTAGAAATACAATATCTAAAAAAAGTTTACTGAATATGATTAATAGCAGATGCATAATGCAGAATTTTTAAAAATCAGTTTAAAGAAACAACTATCTAAACAGATTAATATTGTTCCACAGGTCTCTAAATTTTTTCAGTCTTTTTTCCTCTGTACTTTATTCAGTTTGAATAATTTCACTTTATAAGTTCCTTTTATTATTTTTTTATGTATTGCAGATCTTTTTTGTTTGTTATGTTTAGTTTGGGGTTTCATTTTCTTGCTTCTTTACATGTCTAGTAATTTTTTATTCTATAGTGGACATTTTGAACATGACTGTTGAGTACTAAATTTTGTTGGACTTTGTTCTTGTGGGTAGGTAAGTTACTTGTGGGTCAGCTTCATCCTTTCAAGACTTGTTTTTAAGCATTTGTAAGGCATATCTATGGAAATTATTACTCTAAGACTAATTTATCTCCACTGCTAAAGTGTGATCATTCACGAATCTCATTGAATGCCATCAAAGTCTCTTCACTCTGATCTTTATTCTAATTTTTTCCAGGCTTGTATGAGCCTCGACAATTGTTCAGCTTACAGCATCCCCCCAACAATAATTATTTGCTCAGCCTTATAGAATTTCACCCTGTTTATCTGCAGCTTAGTGCTCAGTAACAGATTCAAGGAGGGCTTTCTGCAGATTGCTAGATATATTTCTTTTCATAAGTCCCTCTTCTCTGGCACTCTGCTCTCTAAATTGCCACCATCTCAGCCTCTTCAAACTCCACTCATGTCCTCAATTCAGGCTACTGCACTCTGCTTTGGTTCCTCCCTGCACTGCAACCTCAGAGGTTTCTCCAGGCAGAAAACCAAGGTGATTGAAGGGCTAACCTAATTTGTTTGCCTTTTCTCTGAAATCATAGTTCTATGCTGCTAGACTGAAAATTGGTTTTTACTTATATATGTGTATATTGAAATATAATAATTTCTAGTTGATGAGAGTAGGAAGGCAAGTACAGACTCAATTTTTGGCGGCTGACCAATTTTTCATAACCAGAAGGCCAAAACTTACATGTTTACCAAGCCCCCAGGTGATTCTAATGCATCCTAAATGTGGAGAACTCCTGGGCTAGAGGGCAATAAAAATAATGCCTTATATTTGTACAGCATTTCAAGTATATGAGACACGTTCATGTTCATTATCATTCAGTTCTTACTTTCTAGGAAGGCAAGAGGGAGATTATTATTTTTTTAGGGCATTTTTTTAAGATACTGAGGATGAACCCAGGGCTTTGTGCATGCTAGGCAGGCACTCTGTTACTGCTCAGGAAAAAAAAAATTGAGGCCCAAGGAAGTTATGGCTTTCCCAGAGCAGAACAGCTGGTAAGTGGGAATTCTGAGGGTGCAAATCCAGACTTCAGACTCTGTCAGTTACACAGGCTCATCCCCTGATGGTGGTGAGAATTGGTAGACCCTGGAAGAGTAGACCTTGTGGTAAACTTGAGATCCCCCTCCCTGAGCCAGGCCGTGAGGCTGGCTCCTCAGTGCACTGTCTGTCTCTGCCGTTCTCTGCACTGCATTCCAGCCTCTTTTTCCAGCATTATTTCTCACCTCTCTCCTATTGAATAATAGGTTCCAGCCAAATTGGATCACTTACCCCTTTCCATGTGCAACCATACTTTCTGTCTCTTTTCTATTTCTTTCTGTATTTGGGATTGAACCCAGGGCCTCACATATATTAGGCAAATACTCTACCACTGAACTACATTTCCAACCCTTTTCATGTTCTATTGAGACAGGGCGTCACAAAGTTGCAGAGGCTGGCCTCCAACTTGCAATCTTCCTACCTCAGCCTGCTGAGTCACTGGGATTACAGAAATGTGCCATGGCTCCTGACTCCCTTTCTATCTTTCAAGTGTTTCCTACTCTGTCTAAGATGCTCTTTCTCAGCCAAATCCCTGTGTGTCCCATCAAGGGGCAATTTCTGTCTCATCAATGCTCTTCATCAATGGCACTTATGCCATGAGTAGCTTCCTTTTTCCCCTCTTTCATTTGATTCTTGTAGCACCTTTTCTGTATCCCTTTCTAGCATTCACCACTCTCTTTGTTGTATATTATTCTCCTAGGCTTGAAACTCCTTGAGAGAAAGAATTAGTGGCTTATAAATCTGGGTACCCACTCAATACTTAAACCTGCACTGAGTCTAAGGCCTTCAGTACAATAGGTGTTCAAATAATGAATGAATAAGGTAGTGGTTGAAGGGAGAAGAAAGAGGACAATAAATGATGGTACTTAGTTGTGGGGAAGAATGCAGCCATAAAAAATGGCACTTTACTTCAGTGGACTGGGCTTTTTCACTTTTAAAATGACATGGTTAGGTGCTTGGTTAAATTGTGTGTGTATGAATACATGCATATATGTGTGTGTGGGTTTACAAACATGTCTATATTACATAGACATGTAGATATATATTACACAATGTGCTTTTTCTACTTTTTTTTGAGAAAGAGAGAGAATTTTTTAATATTTATTTT
Organism: Urocitellus parryii; assembly: GCF_045843805.1. Classification (NCBI taxonomy): domain Eukaryota; kingdom Metazoa; phylum Chordata; class Mammalia; order Rodentia; family Sciuridae; genus Urocitellus; species Urocitellus parryii. Next base: position 2,979,621 of record NW_027553327.1, read on the forward strand.
TTTAGTTTTTCGGCGGACACAACATCTTTGTTTGTATGTGGTGCTGAGGATAGAACCCAGGCTGCCCGCATGTCAGGCAAGCGCGCTGCTGCTTGAGCCACATCCCCAGCCCCAGCTTTTTCTACTTTTATATATTATTAATAATAAAATGTTTCAAAACTAAGATTGTGGAACAAGCTCAGGCTTCCTCTTAGCTGTGATATATACATTTTAAAATCATAATTCTAGTTAAATTTGATGGAGCAGAAAGGATATTGATGAAGGCTTTGATGCCTAATGATCATTTGCAGAAATAACAAGGCATTTGGCTCTTGTGGTCCAGGTACTAATTCAGCATCTCTCCTCTCCCACTTCTTACCTGTGTGACCAGCCCTGTCCACAAGTTGAATAGCTCTGGAGAGAAATGCTCTCACTTTGGCACAGAAGGTCTACGGGTTTTCATCTGGCTCTGGTTTGACAGCTCTCTGGGTGGGCAGGTGGGGTTGGGGAAGAGGTAGTAATGATTAAATGGATCCTGGATGCCTAGACAGGGTGTTCAGGGATCATTTCTTCCAGACCTTTGCCTCTGGGGAGAACAGCAATCATCCCCCTTCCACCCCACTATCACCACAACCACACAGCAGAACATCTGGATCACACACATTTCTTAAGCATTCTATTGCAGACTTGAAATCAATCAGACTACCAGCCCACAGGGAAATAAAGCAAAGATGATCTCTTTTTTTGGATCTGTTTCATGGGTGTTTGCATTATTGGTGTATGATAATAGCCATGATAACCCTAGCTGGCATTTGAATTTCACTTTATGGTTTTAAGTATCTCTGAGTCTTGGTTTCTTTTACTAGATTGGAGGTAATAACTGAATTCATATACTAGATTGTTGTAAGGATAAACAAATAATGCATAAGTGCAATCATGGATATGCATTTTATTTGATTCTTAGTGAACAGTAAGCAAGACCTGTACTGTTATCATTCCTGTTTTTCAAAAGTAGAAAATGAGGCTCAGAGAGGGTGAGTAACTTTCTTGAAGCTGTACAACCAGTAAAAGTAAAATTAAGACTGCAACTCAGTCTTCTGTTGAATCTCTTCCTCTTTTTTCTCAGCACCATTAGTATGTCTGGTATGGAGTTATACTTGGGCTCTGAAATGGCCCCTAAGGTCCACATGTTAAAGGCTTGGTCCCCAGCCTATTGGGAGGCAATGGAAACTTTAACAGGTAGGGCTAGTGGAAGAAGTTTAAATCAATGTGGGAGTGTCCTTGAAGGGGATACTGAGACCCTAGGCCCTCATCTTCTGTTATGGTTTGGATATGAGATATCCCCCAAAAGCTCACGTGTGAGACAGTACAAGAAGGTTCAGAGAATAAATGATTGGATTAGGAGAGCCTTAAACCAATCAGTGAATTAATCACCTAATGGGATTGAGGGGTTACTGAAGACAGGTGGGATGTGGCTGGAGTGGATGGGCATTGGGGATGTGGCTTTGGGGTATATATTTGTTATCTGGCAAGTGGAGATCTCCCTTCTCCCTTCCCCAGCCTCTTCCCCTCTCCCTCCTCCTCCCCACTTTCTGATCTTCACCTGAGCTGCTTCCCTCTTCTACACTCTTCTGACTTCAGGTTTTCCCTCACCTTGAGCCCCGAAGAATGGAGCCAGCTGTTTATGGTCTTACCTCTGAAACCTCAAGCCCTCAAATAAACTCTTCCTCCTCTACAATTGTTCCGGTCAGGTCTTCTAGTGACAGCAGCAAAAAAGCTGACGAAAACATCCTCTCTCTTTCACTTCTCAGCTGCTTTGAGACAAGCAGCTTCCTTGCTGCACACTCCTGCTGTGATGTGCTGCCGCATCAGGACCAAAACAACAGAGCCCATGGACTCTGGTTTGAAACCTCCAAAAGGGAGTCAAAATAAACCTTTCTTCTTTATAATCTGACAATCTCAGGTATTTATTACAGTAACAGAAAACCTACTGGCATAGAGAGAACACTGCGGGGTGTAGGGATAGCAATGAACTTACAATTAATTGTATGTGTGATCAAATGATGTCAACCATGTTTAACACAGAGCACCTGCCCAATGGAGATTAGCTTTATTACAGAGTGGGTAGTGCTGTGCTATGTACAAAATACTTTCGGACATGTAACTTCCTTTATCCTCACCAAAAGCCTATGGAGTATTTTTATTAACCCCAACTTACAGGAAAGAGAACAGAGGTACACATAAATAAAGTGACTTACCTGAAGCGAGTAAATAGCAGAGTCAGAAATCCCACTCAGATCTGGCTGTCCTTGGCTTTCTCAGCCAGGGTTTCTCTTAAGTATAGCCCCGGGAGCAAGGTTTTCTGCATCTCATATAGCCAATGTCAGTTGAGGGGACATAGTTTATAGCATTGCCCTTGAAGGAAGTCCCTGAGGCCACGCTGCAGCTGCACTTTGAGGCCCGGCTTACCCCAATCACCTGCTTGGTGGATGAAGCCATTCCTGCCAGTTTCTGAGCTGTCTGAAAGTACCAAGTTCTCTAGCATGAGTGGAGCCTTCAGGTCCCTTCTCCAGGATGGCATTTCCTTGGGGATTCTCTGGATTTAAGAATAGAATTGAATCATGAAAAATAATATGGGTTCTGGAAAAGGCAGCTGTGGGATTGAACCCTCAAGATACCTGTCCCTTCCTAGCAATGTGACCTTAAGGAAGTTATTCAACCTCTCTGAGTCTTGGTTTCTCCACCTTCTTTTTTTGGGGGGGGGGGCGTCAGTTACAGGCGATTGAATTCAGGGGCACTTGACCATAGAGCTACATCCCCAGCCCTATTTTGTATTTTATTTAGAGACAGGGTCTCACTGAGTTGCTTAGTGCCTCACTTTTGCTGAGGCTGGCTTTGAAC